>NC_136510.1:42072106-42124606 GCF_053919585.1 Euprymna scolopes
ATATTGTACAAAGACCGGCCCCAGTAGGACCTCCCATTTAATGAGGTATTTATTTTTCAAAACAAAAATATATCTTTTGGGTGGTCGGACCCCAGCCAGAGATATACTCAGTTATCTCTGCCACGCCTCTGTTCCTTTGGTAAGGCATCTATGCCCTGGAACATCTGTCATTCGGATGCATCAGCAAAATATGCTACTCGGCGTATGTTTACACTATAACCGGCAAATAAATGTGACTCAGTGTAGAAGTGAGTTACAACTAGAAGTGCGGTAATACGAAATGTCGGTCCTTTACTTTGATAAGCAGCGGTAGTCTGTTTTTTTTCTACCTACGTCCAAGTTGGAGTTTTCCAAATATTCTAACCAATCTACCTGTAGGTCTACGAAATGCCAATTTACAGAAACGTAATTATACCTTCCAGCACGATTGCAGATTGGAAGAATCCCCAAATGGACGTCTGCACGAAACACTTTATTAAGAACCCTCGCAAAAAGTACGAGGCCCAGGGCACCGGGCTGGAATTGAAGAAAGTATTTTGACTGTCGGGTCTGTAACGTTGGCAGGTTCGTTGTACAGCTCTGTTTCTTCCGAGAAGGGTGAGGGGGTAAGGGTCCACCAGATGTAGTTTGTTTTAAAATAAAATATCAAAATCTAGCTGTACCCATCCAGCGTTTGCAGAACCTTCTTAATTTCATTTTTGTTCTGCCTTTTTTCATATGTGCCAATTTGTTTCTTTGACCAAGTTATTATCATACTAGATGTTTTAGTCCATAAAAACGAGCAAATTCGAGCCCGTTTACTTACATTGAGTGCTTCACGTCAAACTTCTAGAGTAAATGCGGTATTCTGATGACTAATCTCTATTAATCCCTAATTGTGCATTGAACGGATACTAAAGTACTGGTGCACATATCATAACAAAGAAACATACAAACTTTCAACAACATCGGACTAGTAGCTTCTGAGAAACAGTGGAACGGACAGACAGAAAAGCAGAAAAAAGGAGAAATATAATATAGATGCTTCTCTTTGCTTGCCTCCCCACGAGGAAGAGTTAGACATAAGGTTGGTTTTTAATGTGAAGAAAACTCCTTTTTCTCTCTCTCTCTCTCTCTCTCTCTCTCTATATATATATATATATATATATATATATATATATATATATATATATTTCGACATCTCTCTCTATCTAATCGTCAAAGGCATGGACCGAACTAAAAAATAAGAAATTGGATTAGTAAATCTATCACTTTCTTTTTCATATCTATCTATCTATCTATCTATCTCTCTATCTCTCTCTCTCTCTCTATATATATATATATATATATATATATATATATATAGAGAGAGAGAGAGAGAGAGAGAGAGATCTGTCTATTTATTTATCTTTATCTCTTTCTTTATCTGTCTCTCTCACTCTATCCGTCTCTCTATATATGCCTCTATATCTATATCGCTTTCTCTCTCTCTCTCTCTCTCTATATATATATATATATATATATATATGTATATATATATATATATATATATATATATATAATTCGACATCTTTCTCTCTATCTCTATTTTCAATTTTATCTATCTCTATCCATCTATCTCTAATCGTCAAAGGCATGAACCAAACTATAAAATTAGAAATTGGATTAGTCAATTAAAAAAAAATCACAAATAGTAAAATGATTATATCTGTAGGTGTAAAGGGAAATTAGCAAAGAGAGGGAAAAGAAAATTAAAGAAAAGAAAAAAAAAGAGAAAAGTAAAAATCTGTGATTTTTTTAAAGTGTATATTTAACTGATTTTGCACTTTTCCTGATTCAAACAAGCTAACCGAAGTTCAAGTGAGTGTTTTTGTTTTCTGTTTTGTTATATATATATATATATATATATATATATATATATATATATATATATATGTGTGTGTGTGTGTGTGTGTGTGTGTGTGTGTATATATATATGTATGTATATATATATATATGTATATATATGTATATATGTATATACATATATATATGTGTGTGTGTGTATCCGAATTTTATGTTGTATCCACATGTATTCGTTTTGATGTATATAAATATGTATGGATAAAAAAATCAATATTAAAACTGTATAAATGTTTATATCTTTTTTGTATATATTTCCTATTTATTGACGTGTAGGGGTGCAAAAATTATTTCGAAAAAACCGAAAACATTTTTTCAAAAGCACATCATTTTCGAATTTTCGACCGATCCTTCGGTCTTTTTCAGTGTGGATGATCACACACACACACACACACACACACACACACACACACACACACACACACTGCATCTATCTATCTATCTATCTATATATATATATATATATATATATATATATATATATATATATATATATATATAAAGTGGTTTCGGCTCATTATTGAAAACAAATTAAATTGAATATAAATTAAAATAAAAATAAAAATTGGAATTCGTGTAAAATAATATAATATACAATTATATAAACTGTATGTATAAATACAATGGAGGGAGTATGGGAACGATTAAAATATATCTCCGAGCAAGTCCAATGATTTAATAAATTCCTTCTGTCAACAGAAAATGGGCTTGCGTGAAAAAACCGAGACGGACTCCAAAATCTTTAAATGATTTTGAGAGTTAACCCGGCTCAAGATTCTAAACCAGAATTTTTCATAGGCATTGGCACTAACTGGATTTTTGATTAGCTCTTCGCCAATGGGAGATTCCAAGGCAAAAAAGGGGCGAAAACGATGCGACTTGTTCACTTTAATTTCTGCCCATATATGGTAGTTAATGCGTGTCTGTAAATTTAAGGAGGTTCGACCCACATAGCCAGCAGCACACTGGCAATTAAATTCATAAAAAACATTGTTTTGTATAATCTCTCCTTAATATTATTTAAATCACTGGATTTGCTCAGAGATATATTTTAATCGTTCTCCATCTTATTTGTACATACATTTTATATAATTGTACATATTATTTTACACGAATATCCATTTTTTGCCAACTTCCTACATAGTATCTCTGCAGATCTGGTTTCAAACAGTAGCCCCTTACAAAATACCACTATGCCTTGCTTCGGGGTGAATAAAACAGTAAAAAACTAGTCATTAGCACAGAGCTACGCTCGTACATCGAAGCTAAAACAGCAACAAAACTAGAGTATGCATCCCTCTCTCTCTATATATATATATAGCATGAATTTATTTGCTTTTCATGAATGGATTCTGTTATGGAAACCTGAATGAAATTAAATGCGTGATTGAAATTTAACAAGTGGGAGATAATAGCGATTTCATGAAACTTTAAATAAATGTCTCTTTATTGTTCGTATAGTTTTTAGTCTAGGTTTCTTTGTGTTTCAACAATGTATCCAATTCTACCTAAGAATGTGACATTAAATAAATAAAATTATTTCCTTTTCAAATGCTTTATAAACAGATTTTATTCTATGCGAAAAATTGAATGGCATGTATATTTCTAATTTTTGTTTCCTCCATATTTCAAAATATACATGGCGGCGAATATTTTGTTTTATTTTTCTGATTTGACATGATCAAATAAAACGAATCCTACTCTGATCAAATTTTCTTTAAAAAAGAACAAAAAAAATCAACAAAGAAACAAAACAGTAAACGCGCCGCCAAAGAATTCTTTTTGCATTATTTTGTTTCTTTAGATTATTTTCCTGCTTAAATCAAAATTCGAATCGTCTGCTTTCAACAACTGTACGTTTCCAGATTTGGCATTTATATCGAAAATATTAAATCATTCTTTTTCCGAAATTATATTTTGCTTTTTGTTCCTCTTCTATTTCTCTTTCTTTTACTTTATGTCGGAAGAAAGATTCGATTTCGATTTTCATGCGACAATTTGGCAAACTAAATTCTATATTGAAATCTGTCTCCTCAATTAGTGCAACAAAATAGAAAACATGCTTCAATGGATACAGTTTTATCGTCGAAATAATATTGATTTCAAAATGGCGACGGAACTGAAATTATATATTTATTCGGCAGCTAGAAAAAACATTTTCGAGTGAAATAAGAGTTTGAGATTACACTTGTGATAATAAAATGATTTCTTTTCAAATCTGTCGCAAAATTTAGATTTTTACAATATGATCAATGTTTGTGTTAAATTATAAGGATTTCCTGAACATTCTACGGTGGCTTGACTAACGCCTATAACATAATCGCGTTAGCATTTTGGGGCGTGGCGTAAGCATGATGTCACGGACTCATATAAATATATATATATATATATATATATATATATATATATATATATATATATATATATATATATATTGTATATTTTGGCAGCAAGTCATTATTCAAGCAGGTCTGATTGAACACCACAGAGTTCTTTTTTCCGATTTTGTTGAAAAAAACTAAGCCTTATTAAAGAAAAAGAAAACGACAACAACATCAACCGTCCTTAATGACGATCGGATGTACCGATAGAAAGCGCTTGAGAAAAATGTGGCCGCACAACAACTACTGGGCGCCATAATATACAACATGCTAGCTGAATTTAAAAAAAAAAGACTGCTTGGTTAATCGAAAAGATATCCAACAAAATCGGAGGAAAAAAAGAACTCTGTCGTGTTCAATCAGACGTGCTTGAATATATACAGGGTGGCCACAAAGTCACGCACCATGTTAATATTTATTTTTTATTAATATTTCTATTTTATTTCTGGGGTCACATTAAGCAAATTGTTTATTCAACGAAGATTCGTGATTTGGATCATCTGAAGAGTCGTATTATTGATGCTTGTCTTCAAATTGATGCTGATGCTGATTTACTGAATCGTGTCTACAGGAACTTTGAATTTCGTGTTGGCTCGTGCATAGCTGCAAACGGCGAACATATCGAGCAATTGTAATCCTTGTAAAGAACTTGGAATTTTAATAAATGTTACTACTATAATGTTTTTAATTTTTTAACTTTTTTAACTAACATTGGTGCGTGACTTTGTGGCCACCTTGTATATATATATATATATATATATATATATATATATATATATATATATATATATAGAGAGAGAGAGAGAGAGAGAGAGAGAGAGAGAGAGAGAGAGAGAGGTGAATATCGATAAAAAGGGAAGCGGAACAAGTAAACAAATAAGAGGAGAGGGAGAAGGAAAAAGAAACTGCTGATAGCGAGTAGCTGTTTAGCTTATGAGAAATGATAAAATAATACCATTTTTCCTCTAATAAGAAAAGTTGTGTTGTCGTTATCATTTTCTTTTGCGACTTAGTCTACAAACAATTCTTAGGTGGTACTGCTTGATTTAATGACAAGAAAAGTCCAGGACGACTAAAACAATGCCGATATAAACGGAGAACAATATGGCACTTTGTATTTCCTTAATGGTACCCATTTTAGAAGTGACCAGGCCCAATGATGTCTAGCTAACGGAAATCGGTGTTTTAACGTGATTATGTCGTAATCAGGTAACCACTTATTAAGGCCAAGAGCGACTCGAGAAAAATGGTTACTAATACAGAATAATCATCAACCGAAAGATAAGAAACGCTACAGGAGTGCTGACAATGAAAAAAGAAAGGCACAGCATTCACTTTAAGCGGATTAAATCTACTTCCTCCAAAGGATGAAATGTCAAGGGAATATACAATTCAAACGCGATTCCTAGTAGCATGTGTATCCCAGTAAAGCAAGATGACAACGTTAAGTTTTTGGGTCCTTGCAAGGAGGTGTCGACGTCAACACTTTATGCTGACATTTTTCAAGATCAAGAGAAGAGACAAGTCAATACATTGCGGTTATTGCCGAGGTGTGACACAAAGAATAAGAGTCTTTTTTTCGGGAGAGCCCTTTAGTTCCATACAAGTAAAAGCTTTTTAGCTGCATTTTCTTGTCCTGTCGTGGGGAAAACAAGTAAAATAATTGTGGTGCAATTTTCATTTCAAAATATCAGCACATATCAACTTGGCTCAGATTGACAGAAAGTGACGACTGCCGAGAAAAATACTGCTGTCTAACTGGGCACACAGTATCAAAGGTCAAACTTGGCTGCTCTCCTCAAAATTGAAAATCGAAATAATATTTTTGTCGCTTTGTTTACTTAATGTATGTGCGTCTCTCTCTCTCTCTTTATCTCTCTATCTCTTTCTTTCGTTCTTCTCTCCTTTCCTATCACTCTCTTTCTTTCTCTTTCAAAGAGAAAAAAATCGGGTTGTTTCAGACAGTTGAAGCCTGGATCTCCCCGCGTGACGAACGCACATAGTCGTTTTGCTGCATGCATCGGGTCTCAACAGGTCTAAACTGAATATGCTCCTTCAGTGTTAAATAGAAGAACTATATTTTTATAAAAATGCCTTTGTCCGCTATTTATACAGAGTATCCAAAATGTCACTAAAGGATTTTGAAAAAAAAATGCAAAATTTCAAGCAATTTTTAAATATGAAAATTAAATCTTGCCCATTTTCAGTTTCGCAAATTTGTGCTTTTTCCAAAACATTATTCATGATAAATTGCAGAATCCCTTGATTGCGATTTAACTCCCTTATCCCGTTCCTGATATTTCCTTTAATTCTTGCAAGGTTTGAGGTTTGTTAACATAGACTTTTTTTTTCTTTAAGATATTTCCACAAAAAGAAGTCAAGACTAGTAAAGTCTCGGGAACATGGTGGCTATTTGACATTGCCATAGTGAGAGATAATATGCGAAGCTAAAAATGGGCAACATTTAAAAGAGATTATTTTTCATAAATAAAGATTATTTAAATTTTGTATTTTATTTTCAAATTTCCCAATGTCAGATTGGATTAAAATTACAGAAACATATCATAAAAAATAAAGAATCTATTTAAGTTCAAAACCCTTCAGTGAGTTTTTGGACGCCCTGTACAAGCGTTTAATTCCAGGAAAATCATTCACTATCAATTATTATTATAAAACCCTGTCCGTGATTACGCAATGAAGACTTCACAACCTGCCAGCCGATTACAGCCGACGCCACATCGATCGTTGATGTTTGATGTGCCGATCGTTTGATCGTGTCTAACACACGGAGAGATGATTGCCGTGCTAGGACATACCAGCATGTTAAATTAATCTCCCCCCCCCCCGACAAACCAAACGACCGTAGCACAAAAGCTGCTGCAAAGAAGGTGGGCTCCAAACATGCTATCGTGCTCAGCAATTATTTAGACCAAAGAGCATCCTATTCATAAAGTCATAATTCGCCCATACATGGAATATTGTTGCCACATCTTGTTTTGCAGGTCCTTTAATGAAATGTGCTCTGATGAACATATAGCACTTATGCCTGCTCGACGTACACACACTCGACTAACCCGACAAGGAGTAAAATCACCCCCCTTAACTATTGAGGTCCCTAAATACCGGGAAGATTTCTACTTTAATAATTCCTTTCCGCCGAACTGCTAGACTTTGGAATTCCGTCCCTGTTTCCTGCTTCTCTGCCCTAATCTGCAAAAGTTTAAATGTAATGTGAACAGACATCTCGCTGCTCAACGTCCCACAGTCCTCTGTTAGACACGATCCCAAATTGTAGCCTCCTTAGTTCCAAGTGGCAATATGCCTCATTTGGGGTGAAATAAACTTAAAATGGGGGGGGGGTAATAAGGCAGAATGATCATTAGTCGAAAACAATCAGTATGGCAGTACTAACATTGACAAAAAAGAGACATAGCATTTACCTTAGGTGAGTTGAACCGACTTCCTCCAAAAGAGAATGTATCACCGAAATTTTAAATTTAAAAGCGGTCCTCAGTTTCATCTATATCCTGATCAAGGGCGATTGTATTGGACAACATAAAATGTTTCTGCTTGATAAGTTTTTATACGATTTGTTTTCGAATTTTGTATAGAGCGTGCCTGTTTTGTGTTCCATTTAATTAGAAAGATGGAAAATATCCAAACCAGAATTAGTAGACATGAAATGTCTATTATATTCAACTAAAAACACACAAACACACACAAACACACACACACAAACACACACATGAACATATACTATTGTAATAAAATTTAAAAATTTTGTGTTTAAATATAAATATTAATAACACAAAGTTCGTTTAAATAGCTCAATAGTGCAATACTAGAGCTATAGATACTTTTATAATATACTGCTCTACTAAGAACAGATACACATTTTTTTTTGCTCATCTACAAAATTGGTTCAGTGTACACTTGTTTCGTTTATTCAAAAGCAAGACAGTATTTCATGACATGGGCCCCAAGCAGTATTACTCAGAAATCGCCTCCCATAAAATTATATATATATATATATATATATATATATATATATATATATATATATATATTCAACAGACCCATTTCAGATTTTTCCTGTTCTAGATTCCCCCACCTTTCTCACTGGATTCTTGCCATATCCTTTTCTCCCTTTTTTCTGTTATTTTTGCTTACTTAATCTCAAGTAATCCTTATAAACTGTCACTATTAAATAACATTTTTATTCTATTATGATTAATTTCATATTGCGTGTTTCCTTTACTGCATTAACTTGCAAAATATATTGTATATTTTGCAAACGTCTTCCCTCTGATGAGAAAAATTGCATTCTTCAAAACTCCATGGAATAAGATTTTTCTTGATTATTTGTACTCTAATATATATACATATATATATATATACACGTGTGTATGTATATATGTATATATATATATGTATGTATGTATGTATATATATGTATGTATATATATGTATGTGTGTATATATATGTATGTATATATATGTATGTATGTATATATGTATGTAGATATGTATGTATATATATATATATGCATGTATATATATATATATATATATATATATATATATATATATATATGCATGTATATATATACTAGAAAAATTACCCGTCGTTGAGTGGGTTCAAAAATTGCCTACAAAAAATGGACTCTGATTTATTAACGTATGATAGGTTATGAAAAGGAAGGGTTGTAAAGAGATAGCTGCGAATCTGGGCGTATCAAAACTAAAGCAAAATATGATGAAAGTAAAAATAAAATAGATAAACCCCATAATTTATTATACCATACCTGTTCACACTGAAACACTTATCACAATATTCTGTGGATCTATATTAAAAACCTTGTTAAACTTTGTGACATATTTCCATTCTATGGAGGTCAGGCGCGAACGAACACCCCATGATTTTATTATACCATATTTCTTCAAACTGAAAAATAATTATCAAAGTATACTTACGCAGATAGATATGAAAAGTCTTTATTAAAGGTTGTGCCTATTTTCCATTCTAATGAGGCCAGGCGCGAACGTAGACCCCACAATTTTATTATACCATCCCTATTTAAGTTAAAACATACTTATCAAAGTATTCTCATGTACATCTATATAAAAAACACTTGTAAACGTATTTTTTTAAATTTTTAAATTTATTTCCATACTTTGTGGACCAGGCGCGAGCGCAGACCCCACAATTTTAATGAACCACCGTTCTGCCAGATCAAACATACCCATTCCTGTGTATCGGTACATCTTCTATCATTATATTTAATCAGTTTTTTTTTAAATAGTCAACCATATAGGACCCTATTCGTGACCAGACAGACAGACAGACACACACACACACACACATTCAGCTTTATATATATATATATATATATATATATATATATATATATATATATATATATATATTAGTGTTGAGACAATTACTCCTGGTCGGGAATCGGAATTTTGGGGGCTCTCGTAATCGGAAAAATTGGAGCCAAATTTCCGATTCCAAAACGATTCTTTTAATTTTTTCCTGATGAAATGAGATGAACACAAAATAATTTATTCGTGAGACATAAGAGAGTGAGGACCACGGAATGAGTTATACATCTCACTCCCAGATTTAACATGGATTCTCAGAGTCCAGTTTATTTGTTTTATTGAAAAATTACTGTAAACATCCCTAGCATATATTCGCTAAACGTTTCAAGCAGTTGATATTAAAAGATTTGAAATGCTCTGGATAAGTTTTCTTTTTTAATTTCGTTGATGCCATCTGGATACTGTCGGTGTCCGTTGTCGGCTTCTTCTGAAATAATTAATGTTCCTGGCACTTTTTTTCTTATTTGGACATAAGTGGAAAATATAGATAAGATCTTTAATTTATAAAAAGAAAATTATAATTTATAAAAAGAAAATTATAATTTATAAAAAGAAAATTATATCTACATTTAATATGAAACCGCTCCACCCGAAACAAATGAGATTTAGACATTTATTTTGTAACTAACAGAACAAAATGTGATAAAAAAAAATTTACAACAAATAAATGTTACCAAAGGCAAGACTATTCTACCTGCCTTGGTAAGTTTATTTGTGTTTAATCTTATTTTAAAGTGTGTCTGTTAGCTCTAAACAAACTTAGTGTTCACTCTCTAAAGTTAGAATTAAAAATGGCTGTTCATAAGCCCTTTACAAGAACGCTTAAACCCCGCTCTAAATCGAAAATCAATCAAACTTTGAAAGAGTTCAAAACAAACTTCGTCATCCAGTAAGCCATACCTTTTTTTCTTCTCTGCAGCCTCTTCTCGACAAAAGAGATGTTGCAAGTCTGTCCCTGTTCTATCGTTATTTTCATGGCAAGTGTTCGACTGAGCTCCAATTTATGCCCCCTTCGTCAATCCTTTACAAATTTACAAACAAATACACTCGTCTAGCCAAAATCACTATTAATAAATTCCCCCACTCTCTATCGTTGCCTAAACCTAAACATGGATTCGATGAACAAAGCTTCTTCGCTTGAACTACCTGCATGTGGAACTCTGTGCTGCTGGTTTGCTTTCCAGCTTACTATAATATCATTATCTTCAAGTCCAACGTAAACAACTTCCTGTTGAGCCGTCCTCGTAAATGATCTAATTGTACTTAATTACATCTACAAACGATTATTGCGCAACTGATCACATGACTACAATACACACATTAACCTTATCCTCGAGTGGCCTCCGGGTCTTGATATGTGGTGACCCCATAGAAACACATAAAACAAGCCAAAATCTATAGGGTCACTTGACTGATTTTCTCCATTTCAACCCCTGTGAGTAAATGAAGTATATATATATATATATATATATATATATATATATATATATATATATATATATATATATATATATATAACTACTTCATTTACATATAAATATATATATAATATAAATATATATATGCATGAATATATATATAACTACTTAATTTACTCACATAAAATTAATATACGAAAGTATAAATTTATACGTAAACATTAAGTATTTACTTAAAAAGTGCTCAATACGTAGGTAGAGCTAGTTAGTAAGTTATAAAATATATATGACGATTAAGCTACACTGAATATTCCGCGTTTCATCCACTCTAGGACTCTTCAGGCTTATGCGCGAATTTTGTGGTTGTTTGTCGTTTTTATATACGCATTTTCTATTGAGATTTTAGTTAGCCAATCAGCTTTCTAGTATCCACCTGCATGATCATTGGCTGATAGGAAGGGCGCGGTGGATACTAGAAAGCTGATTGGCTAACTAAAATCTCAATAGAAGATACGTATATAAAAACGACAAACAACCACAAAATTCGCGTATAAGCCTGAAGAGTCCTAGAGTGGATGAAACGCGGAATGCTCAGTGTAGCTTAATCGCCATATATATATATATATATATATATATATATATATATATATATATATATATATATATATATATATATATATGGAGAGATAAAGAAGAGAGCTTGAATTCCATGAATCAAGTCCTTTTATTCGGGCTGTCTGTAAACTTTATGTAGACATTCACCAATTCTTTTGCGAGTTGCGTATTTTCGTTTTCATCTCAAACTCGAGTAAATCGTTCAATTAAGTTTAGTAGAATTAGGTTAACGTACAAGAAATACACTTGAAGACAACGAACAACACGTAAACATAACTTCCTCTCTCTCTTTACCCGTTCATATATGTCCCCGGCGATAAAAAGCAAACAGATAGGGAAAACAGAAAGAAAAGTATCGATCAAGCCGTTCAGTTTGCATTTTAAAAAAAGCATCGAACAGAACGGAAGGATATTTATAAAAAGAGCATCTGCTGTTTTATTATTCAATTGCCAACGAGATTATTCAATACTTATTTTTTTTTACATGAGGGTCACCACTTATCAAGGCCCGAAGGCCACTCAGGGATAAGGGTTATTGCGTGTACAGTAATCAATGAGATAGAATTGTAGTAATCATTAGTATTGGAGGTTTGATAGAGTGCCTTACTTAAGGGGGCGGTTTGTCAGGAGTTTGTTTATGTTGGACTTGAAGACATCCAACTTGTAGTCAGGTGGGAAACAGGCAAGCGGTAGAGAGTTCCACTGGCGTGCAATTCTAAGAAAGAAGCTTTGTTCATGGAATCTACGTTTGGATTTAGGCGAAGATAAAGAGTGAGGAAAACGGACGGGTGTTTCTCGTGAAAGATTGGCGAGCGGGGACGAAAGATTGGAGCTCAGACGACCACCTGCCATGGAAATAACGATAAAACAAAGACAGGCTCGTAACGTCTCTTCTGTGGGAGAGAGGCTGCAGGAAAGAGAAAAGGGCGTCCCCCACTAAACCACGAAGTCTATTTTGTACGCTGTCAAGGTAGGATAGGTTGTTTTAGCAGCTCCTGCGCAGATGTGGCAGCAGTACTCCATCCTTGGACGTACTTGGCTTTTATACAGATAAAGAATTGCATCAGTAGTGAGATATCTTCTCGAGCGGTAGAAGGATCCCACCATTTTCCCAGCATCCTTGGCAACAGACCTGATGTACGTGTTCCATTTCAGATCAGGAGTAAAGGTCAAACCCAGAAGCTTGTCAAAACATGGAGCCTCCCCAAGACGAGAGCCATCCATTTCAATTGATGCCAGATGGGGATCAGAGCGTTGATGATGTAAAGAAGCTTGGTTTTGGATGCATTAAAATTGATCAACCACCTCTTCCCTCACTGTACCACGCGCTCGAGATCAGAGGAGAGAGAATTAGAGAGAACTTTTACGGCCTTTGATGTGTTGCCATAGATGGTCGTGTCATCAGCATAGATGTCAACGAATGATTTAAGTATGTGTTTAGGGAGATCATTGCTGTAGATCAGGAAGAGAGAAGGGAATCCACCGTTAATACTGTGGGCTTCTGATTTCTGCCCATCAACCACTACTCTTATGAACCTATCGGAGAGAAATGATTTAATGATTGAGAAAACATTTCCAGTGATACCGTAGCTGGAAATCTTGTGAAGTAGGCCCTCATGCTATACCTTATCGAAGGTCTTCGATATGTCAAGAGCAATTGCCCTGGAAAGGAAACCTTTGTCAAGAGATTCACTAATCCTATGAGATATAACCGTTAGCACATCTGCTGTAGATCTTGCAGAGCGGAAATCATATTGTGTGTCACTAAGAAGGTTGTTTCTGTTGAGGTGGTTGACTACTTCTTTATTTAATATCGATTCAAACAACTTACTCATGACACACAGGACACTTATTGGTCTGTACTCAGAGGGAGATGACTTTTCACCAAAATTCTTAAATACAGGGCATACTGATGAGGTTTTCCAGGGTGTTGGAAAGCACTTCTCCTTAAGGCAACGCTTAAACAGTTTTGTAAGTATGGGAGCAAGTTCTGTTTGAAGCTTTTTCAGCACTATAACTGAAATGCCGTCAGGGCAAGTTGCTTTACTGGAATCAAGGTTCTTGATTAGCTTAGCGACCTCACGCACAGATATTTGTATATTGCATAGCGTGTTGTCTGTTATAGGGGGAAATACGGGGAGTTGATGGCCTTCGTCGCATAAAGTAGAATTAGCTGCAAAGTTCTTGGCAAATAGTTTGGCCTTGTCTGATGCTGACGAGATAACCTCAGGTCCATTGATGATGGTTTGGATAGAACGCACGCTTCTGTTCAGGATCCTGTTTGCTATTTGTTAGAACTGGTGGGAACCAAGCCGCTGCTCAGTTTCTTTGGATTTTACGGACTGAGCATATAGCTCTCTTGCATTTTTTATTAGGCTTTTACGGTGGTTGCTGGCATTCCTGAAAGCAGCTTTAGTCTCAGTGCATCTATTACGTTGGTAGCTATGGAAAAAGTGATTTCTGTGCACGATGGCAGCAGCACATTCTGGGGAGAACCATGGCTGGCTGTTAAGTTTTTGTTGGAATTTTTTTTATGGTATGAATCTGTGTATGCCTACAATTAACCATTCTGTCAGGTCTGATACTATGGAGGACACGTCCTTTTTAAACATGGAATGCAGAGGTAGATCAGATATGAATGTACGGAAGCTATCTCAGTCAGCCATAGAGTATCGATCGATATACAGTACGGTGGAGAGGTACGTCTGAAGACTTATTACATTTCATTTTTATCTTAACTGCTACAACAAAGTGGTCGGAGATTCCCAGAGGAGATATAACGGAACATGAATATAGCTCAGGGGAAGTTGTGAGGAAAAAGAAGGCTTGCATACTGACCGGTAGTATCAGGCACACGGGTGGGTTCGTGAACAATCTGAGTGAGGTCATAGGCAGTGGCAAAATCATGACAGAACCTCCCCTCGTCATCGGTTTTATTTGAGTGGGTCAGCCATTCCACATTATGGACATTGAAGTCACCGTAAATGTGAATGCTAGCCGAAGGATGGGCAGACAAGATGTGGTCAATTTTCTCAGATATGTTCTTGAAGATAATAATCCCACTGTTTTGGGGGCGATAGAGGGCAAATGTAAATGCAGTCGTGTAAGCTAGTGCAACCCGGAAGCGCATATGAGGTGAATTAGGGTCTTCTCTGGAGATATCCCTACCACATGGAAAGCCATCTTTGATGTAGGCACATATTCCATGCCCATGGCGATCTTGGGGGTCAGATTTAGATGTTAAGTTAGAGTATCCTTTAATTATGAATTCATCTAGGAAAGTGGTTGGTTCTATGCCAGTTTCACTTAGAAAGAATATGTCCGGTTTCGTCTCCTGTAATTGTGTTTCAACCTCTGGAGGGTTGGAACGTAGGCTCCTGTTGTTGGAGAAGGAGACCTGGTAGTAGGGGTCTACGTTGAAGGATAGGGTTCTAGGTTTATTCGTGTGTTTTTTTGTATTTTTTTAGATTTGTCATGCTGAGGTTTTGGGATTTGTGGAACAGGTCGATAGACTTGGTTGGAGCAGGACAGATAGGGAAAGTAAGAGAGAAAAAGACAATAACTTTTTTGTAGCACATGATAATAACAATTACCCACTAGCATGGCATCGAGATGCCCTACCAGAAGCTACTGTATGGTCCAGAATCCATTCACCAAATGGCAATACAGCAGCCCCGGTATTTTGCACCTGCTGATAGGACAGCCTCCTTAGTGGTTAATCCAAGGTTCGGGTCCCTGACTATCAGGCGGGTAACGTCAGCACAGATGAAACGTTTACCTCCAACACTCTTACTAGTGACATGACCACAAGGATAGACATAGAAACAGAAATTTCCCGACATCTCAGACTACTGTTTACAAAGTACTACCGCCCTGGAAAGCAGCTTTTTCTTCACCCTTTGTCAGAAAAATCACTCATTGGAAATGAGCACAGAATGACAAAATAGGAGAATCGAGAGTTACTGGAGCTGCCGATAACACATCCACATGCATTATCTACTCTCCATTAAAAAAAAACTTATATTACCGGATTCTTATAAGACAATTTATAAATTCACGAAAAGGCATACGTGTTCTCTCACGGTCGGTGTCTCAATGTATACGCGGGTGTGTTATCGTGTCTCCTTAAATCAGAGGTTCTCATATAACATAGCGTGGACGGTTATATGCAAATACCGAGCGATGAACGAAATGGCAAGAAAAAATTAGACTATAAAAGAAGAGAGCAAGTTCGAAAATACGACCACGTTAGAGATGTAGATGATGTTCGAGAGCACGATCACGTGAGAGACGTCACGACTGTAATGAGAAGTCACGCATAAAAGAAGAATGAGGAAATAAATGTTGTTGCACAACAAAGAAAGGTGTATAAGTTCTTTTCTATTTTTTCTCTTGGTCTTTCTCTCCTTTGCGACGTACACTGCATACAACACATTAGTTAAACGTGTGTACGCGTCTGGATAACCTTATAGAAAATAATCAGGCATCGTAAAGACCAAATCTTTTTACAAAAAAAGAACCGGCTTTTCAGCTGACTACAATGTGACCGTCTTCAAGTCCAATGTAAACAAGTTCTTGATGAGCCGTTCCCCTTAAGTAATCCAATTTAACAAATTCACACTTCTAACGATTACTATGATATTGTCCTTTTGACCACTGTACACTCTTTAACCCTTATCCTCGAGTGGCCTCTGAGCCTTGTTAAGTGGTGATGCCTTTCTAAAAAGAAAGTTAAAAAAATGAAGACAAGGAAGAAGAAAAAAGGTTAAAACGAAACCATGCAACCGAAAGGGAAGGAGTAAGAACGGACCAATCAGACCAGTCTGTTAAATCCAATCAGCGGCTTGGGTCCCACCAGTTTTGGCAAATAACAAATAGGATCCTGAACAGAAGTGTGCGTTCTATCCCAACCATTATCAATGGACCAGAGGTCATCTCGTCAGCGTCAGACAAGGCCAAACTATTTGCAAAGAACTTTGCAGCTAATTCTACCCTATGCGACGAAGGCCATCAACTCCCCATATTTCCTCCTATAACACAGAACAAGCTAGGTAACATACAAATATCCGTGCATGAGGTCGCCAAGCTAATAAAGAACCTAGATTCCAGTAAAGCAACTTGCCCTGATGGCATCCCAATTATAGTGTTAAAAAAGCTTCAACCAGAACTTGCTCCCATACTTACGAAACTATTTAAGCGCTGCCTTAAGGAGAAGTGGTTTCCGACTCCCTGGAAGACCTCATCAGTTTGCCCTGTATTTAAGAATTCAGGTGATAAGTCATCTCCATCTCAGTACAGACCAATAAGTCTCCTGTGTTTTATGAGTAAGTTGCTGGAATCCATATTAAATAGAGAAATAGTCAACCACCTCAGCAGGAATAACCTTCTTAGTGACACACAATATGGTTTCCGCTCTGCAAGATCTACTGCTGATGTGCTGACGGTTATATCCCACAGAATTAGTGAATCGCTTGACAAAGGCTTCCTTTCTAGGGCAATTGCTCTTGACATATCAAAGACCTTCGACAAGGTATGGCATAAGGGTCTACTTCACAAGATTTCCAGCTACGGTATCACTGGAAATGTTTTCTCAATCATTAAATCATTTCTCTCCGATAGGCTCATAAGAGTAGTGGTAGATGGACAAAAATCGGAGGCCTGCAATATAAATGCTGGAGTCCCTCAGGGGTCAATCCTGGGCCCAACTCTCTTCCTGATCTACATCCATGACCTCCCTAAACACATACTTAAATCATTCGTTGACATCTATGCTGATGACACGACCATCTACGGCAACACATCAAAGGCTGTAAATGACAAAGTTCTCTCTGATTCTCTCTCCTCTCATCTCGAGCGCGTGGTTACGTGGGGGAAGATGTGGCTGGTTACCTTTAATGCATCCAAAACGAAACTCCTATCCTTACATTATCAACGCTCTGATCCCCAGCTGGCATCAATTGTGATGGATGGCTCTCGTCTGGGTGAGGCCCCGTGTTTTGACAAGCTTCTGGGTTTGACCTTTACTCCTGATCGGAAATGAAACACGTACATCAAGTATGTTGCCAAGGTCGCTGGACAGATGGTGGGATCCTTCTACCGCTCCAGAAGATATCTCACTACTGATGCAATTCTCTATCTATATAAAAGCTAAGTACGTCCAAGGATGGAATACTGTTGCCATATCTGGGCAGGAGCGGCCAAAAACAGCCTATCCTGTCTTGACAGAATACAAAATAGACTTCGTGGCTTAATGGAGGATGCCCTTTTCTCTACCCTGCAACCTCTCTCCCACAGAAGAGACGTTGCGAGCCTGTCTTTGTTTTATCGTTATTTTCATGGCAGGTGCTCGCCTGAACTCCAATCTCTGGTCCCCCCTCGCCAATCTTTCACGAAAAACACCCGTCTAGCTGAATCCACTGTGAAAAATTTCCCCCACTCTATATCTGTGCCTAAATCAAAATGTAGATTCCATGAACAAAGCTTCTTTCTTAGAACTGCACGCCTGTGGAACTCTGTTCCGTCTGTCTGCTTCCCTCCGGACTACAACTTGGATGTCTTCAAGTCCAATGTTAACAAATTCCTAATGAACCGCCCCCTTAAGTAAACACTTCATCAAATCTCCACACTAACGTAATGTACTTGCAATAACCCTTATCCCTGAGTGGCTTCCGGGCCTGTATTAGTGGTGATCACTGTGTAAAAAAAAAAATCAGAAACTTTGAAAAAGCAAGAAAGAACACCCAAACTGAGAGAGGAAACTTGAAAAAAAATTGTAAGCTGTGAACCGGTTTTTAAGTCATTTGGATTTTTTGTTTTCTTTTTCTTTTTTTCTTTTACATTTGAATTTTTTTCCTTTTTTATCGGTGATATTTTTAGTTGCTAAAGCGTGTTTTGTGAGGACCTTAGGTCAACGTGAATATTGTCTTTAACGTTAGACAAAACTTCTCGGTTATTTAATTTAGTTATAGGGGCAAAGTTCCATGCTCAGTTAACGAAGCAAGTAACTTACTAGGTTTTAAGTAAGACGTTAGAATTAAACATGTTGAAATGAACAGATTTTATTTTTGTAAATTGGTATTCGAGCTATTCAAGAATCGATTTTTTGTTGAAAATACTAAATGTCTCCAGTTTTATCTTACCGTTAATAAATTAAAAAAAAGACATCTCGAACTCTTGCAACGGGCTTTGCTAATGGCTGATATATATATTTTTGTAAGTTTTTAAACCATGTATGTTGCTTTTATTTTTCTGTATTACGTTGCTTTGATTTGTGTAAGTCTAATTAACACAGAAATAGGTATAATTAAGGGTAACTTAAACTTTAAACCTAATGACAAGCGAAATTGCTTGGCGGTCAAGTAAGACAGTCATATTTGATCCTAAACTAGAGCTCTTTATAAGAAAAAAAATCTGGAGCGGTTGTATTGCTGCTGTGGTAGAGAGATAAGTGTCCACTGGGTATTTAAGGTACTTACAATGCCCTGATTCAGAAAAAACGGATGAAGATTACAAAGAATTTGTCTGTAGATAGTCCGAAACTTGCCGACAGAAGTCGGATAGTGAATCAAATTGTGCAGGTGTGAAACATATATATATATATATGGTATTTCTACTAGAAAATAAAGATAGAAAACTAATCGTAAACATAAAACTAATGATATACTACGAATATATGACAGAAATCGTCGAGTCCAAATTTGACGTCACCTCTTGCAAAATAATGGAAAAGTAAATTCACCGAATTCAGGGTGATATGCCGTATTTGCGAACTGTATTCATCTAATCACATCAATTTCAAAGTGATCTTCTGACAGTGAAATGTTATTGGACATCTATATCCTTTTACCTCTTATTTTTTCTTCTTTTCCATCCTCTTTCTTATAATTCTTATTCTCCATCTTCCCCCTGTTTCTTATTTTACTTCTTTATCTTCTTTTCTTCTTAATCTTTTTTTTTCTTTTCACGGTTTTCTTCTTATTAATATTGTCCTCTTCCTTCTTCATCGTCTCCTGTTCATTTTAATCAATGTGTCTTTGGATATCTGTCTTCTTATTTTCCTTTATCTTTTTTCCTATTTACTTTGCCTCCCCACGAAGGCAGAGTTAGACACCAAGGATTTTTTATGTGGGGGAAGGAACAAAAATATAAATTGTCTTAGTCGTGAAGAATTTCTCCTCCACTAACCGAAAACAAAAGTTTGAAGTGTAGTATCAGAACAGATACTACATTTTGATCTTGGCCAGAAGGCCAAGGAGAGCACTTCTTTGTCTTTTTGTCTTCTTCTTTACCTTCTTCTTCCTCCTCCTTTCCTTCTTTTTCTTCTCCTCTTCTTCCTTCTTCGTTTCTTATTATTTTCTAGTCGATAATCTTTGGGATTTTGATCTTCACTTTTCTTCTCTTCTTTTTTCTTCTTTCTCTTTTCATCATTTACTTCTCTTTCTTTTTCCCCTTCTTCTTCTTTTTCTTCTTCTTCTTCTACTTTTCTCTTTCTTCTCTTCCTACTTTATCTTATTCTCCTCGTTTTGCTTTCTTGTCTCTTGTTGATTTCTAATCGATATACTTTGAGATATCATCTCTTTTTTATCATCTTTCGTTCTCTTCTTTTTCTCCCCCCTCACATTGTTCTTTTTCTACGTTTTCCTCTTTTTCTACTTCTTCATCTTCTACTCGTTCTCTTCCTTGTTTTTCTAAATTTCCTTCTTTTGCTTGTTTGTCTCTTATTTATTTCCCGTCTATATACTTTCGGCAATATGTATCTTTTTTCTTTTTTTCTCCAGAAAAGCCTATCCCTAATCCTCTAAATTTTACATTAATACTTTTTCTCAGTGTGTACCATCGCTGTAAATATTATTTACAGTGTTCAGTAATTATTAACCATATAATTAATATCCAAGCATTAGTAATATTTCATAACTATGAAAGAACGTTCTCACAGTAACGTACTTAGGCAGGGGCGATAATCACGAATATATTAAATAACAGCTAATTGAAGTGAACAGTGTATTTTTTCAGAAACTATCATCTTACTGATGTAGAGGGACTCCTATTAATAGTACTTCCAAGGGAGATAATTATGTTATTACCAATTATGAAAAACACATTTTGCCTATTTATCATGTTGGGGAGTAAAAAAGTACAATATAGGGAAAGGCAGCTTCAAACAGCAAATGGTTTAACAATTCCTTTAACTTTGTGGACATAAAATCAAAAACAACAACCCACGTTCAAAGAATTTTAAGCTTATTGAAGCTTACATGTAGTGAATTAAAATACTTGAACTTTCGGACGATAGGAACCCTACATGTGCGCCATTTTAGTTTCTTTTTCGACATAGATTCTTCTAAGTTCAAGCATTAACATTGAAGATTTCTAAAGTTTTCAATTCCTCAGTGTAGAACTCTGAAACTTGGCTTGTATATCCTTAGATTATTCGGACGACTAATTTTTTTCATCTTGGGTGTCATTCTCATAAAACTTCGGATGATGTAACCTCCAACTTTATTTAGGTGCACCTTGTCAAACTCGAGAATCCTTATTTTGAACTTTGGAATCTATACATAAGTTCGAACTTTACTCTGTACAGTTGAACCCCGGAATACGGCATCAAAAATTAGTAAAAGAAATATATATATATATATATATATATATATATATATATATATATATATATATATATATATATACTACAGTTTATAATACATATGTATATAATCAAATAACATTATAAATAATATCGTAAGGCGGAGTAAATACCGTAATCAGGAGCCGGGAAAAACATCGTATTTCACATCGTAACCCGAAAAAAAATGTATACTAGGGCCAACCTCGTCCCGGGGTTCTACTGTATATAATAAAAGGGAGTAGATTGTTTTCGTTTCTTCGGTATTGATGGTAGAGAAATTTTAAGTAAGAAAACTATGAACACATGGCGCAATGGATAAATGCGTTCTAACCAATCACTTCTAAGAGACAGTCTTATGAAAATTGAAGGTTCGAAGCTTTTTGCGAATAACATGCATGCAGCGGCCTTGCTGTTCAGCGTCGACAAATACGATTCTCCAAATTATAGAGCTATGGTAATCTTGCTGTAAATATTTTACGATGAGGAACTAGATATTGGAGCTCAGTCAAGTATCTTTCATGGAAATAACGATAGAGTTGGAGAGGCTAGCAATATCTATTTTGTGAGAAAGGGGTTGTCAGAAACATGCGATATTAACCTTAATAAAATTTCAGAGTACACCGCCAAGGCAAAGCACGTTTCTCTTAGTGGTACCTCTCCTTAGATGGCAGCTGTACTCAATATCCGAAACGTAATTGCCGCTTGTATAAGTAGAAGATCGTACCAGCAGTTGGATACTTTCTGGATCTGTTGAATAATCCAACCATCCTTCCAGTTTCTTTGGTAACAAAATAGGGGTAAGTATTCCATTTTAAATCTGGAGGAGGCCAGTCCTAGGAGGACATCAAAGCAAAATGGATCTCCTGACGAAAATATATAGTGTGACCGTGTTCAACAATTTATTCCAAAACAGCTTCCGACCAAACGAATTGAAATTCAAGATGGTGGCGGTTCAATTCGCGAAGTCTAAATAAAACAACCAACGAGGAATTCGAAAAGTAGTTTCTATTTATTTCTCTCAAGCAAATTGAACTATTAGAATTATGTATATTGTTTGTTCTCGTTTAAGATACTTGTATCTAATAGACAATGATGACGACGACGACGACGACGACGACGACGATGATGATGATGACGATGATGCAAAGATATGCTTTCAGAATGTTTGATCCTACTATTTGTGATAACATTTTTATGTTATATTTTATACTAGCAGTTCAGCCCGGCTACGTTCGAGCCCTATGTACTGTTTATTACTTTATGTGCACACACACACACACACACACACACGCACACACACACACACACGCATATATATATATATATATATATATATATATATATATATATATATATATATATATATATTACAAAGTTTGACTTTGGTCAGGTAATGTACATCTAAAATCTCAAGTGTTTAGATCAAAAATTGACGGAGGAGTTTGGTAGAGTCTGCAAAGGTCAACTCTTTCAACTTTAACCTGTTGACAGGCAAATTTTCGCCCCAAATTTGATTAAAATCTTGCTGCATGTACAAATACCCTTTATATAAAACTAGCGAGGGGTATCCAGCGTTGCCCGGGTGTTTGTAGGTGTGTGTGGAAACTCCGGGGTGAGGGGGTTAAAAAAATGTTTTGGTAGGTAAATATGAGGTTGTAAATTAAAGTGTGAAAAAAAAAACGTGCAACGTTAACCATTGCCCACCGCGATATGCTAATGGAAACACGTTTGAATTTATTTAATTACTTGGATTTGGCAGGTGCCCGTTTTAATGAGTTAATAAGGTCAAGTTTGACTGCGGGATAGTATTTAATTTACTGCGGGAACGCTTTTTTTATTTTTATTTTCCCAAGATGTTATAGGAAAAAGACTAACCCACGTGCGGCGAGCGACAAATGTTGAATATTTATCTTCCCGAAATCGAGCAAATTAAATAGACAGGCGAGCTTCGTTGTTAACTGTGAGATATTACGATTTATATGTGATATAAAAAGTTTTTAAAAGTTTTGAAGCGACCGACTGCTTCTCTGAAAAAAGCCTTTTGTAGACATGCAGAAAAAGCGAACACACATACATACATATATTTTTCACTTTTATATTTATAGATTTTAAATATTTAGATCCAAATTTGGCTGAATAGTTTGCTAAAGACCGCAAAGGTCAAATCTTTTCTACTTTGGCCCCTTGGCAGCCATATGTTAAGCGAAACCCCGACTAAAAATGTTGCCTCATGTCTGAATACGCTTTATGTAAAATTTCAAGTGTTTAGACCCAAATTGCCGGAGGAGTTAGTAGTTTTCAAAGGTCAAATCGTTGAACTTTGACCCCTTGACAGCCAAATTTCTAACCGAAAACCGAAAAAAATACGATTAAAACGATTTTCCCAAATCTCAATAGCCCTTATATAAAATCTCGAGTCTGTAGACTGAAAATTGACAGAGTAGTTTGGATTGGAAATGTACACACACAAAAACACACACACACACACACACAGAAAATTTCACGTTTATAGATATACTAGCAGTTCATCCCGGCTTTGATCGGGCCCTATGAACTGTTCATAACTTTATGTGCATATATATATATATATATATATATATATATATATATATATATATATATATATATATATACGTTTTATTTTTATTACCGTATCTTTCTGTTAAGTTGCATTATTGTTTCGGCTACACGGCCGTTTTCTTGGCTGTCTGTAACGTCCTCAGACTTTTACAGAAATGTTCGCTATTTTGGGATGAAAGAGTGGAAGAGTGAATGAGGTTAGGGGGGTTGCGAGGAGGGCGGAAGAGGAAGAGAGGGAGGGAACAAGGAGGGAAGGGGGGCGTTTGGTATATTGATAATGTTTTAGTTTTGGGGTTTAAGGAACTTGTGGGGAAGGGTCTGGGGGGTTTATTTCTGGTGTAGCTGAGGGCATAGGGATACATGAGGGGGAGGGGAATATGTGGGGGTGGGAGGAGGGGGTTTACTTTAAAATTCGAGTCTTAGTGCTAAAGTTTTTAGCGTCTCGTTGGTGGGGTGATTTCTTGGTAAGTATGTCTTGAGCTGTTGGGTGTTCGCTTATGTTTGGAGGCGGGGGGGGGCCTATGATTCGGTTTATTTATTTTTAGTTTTTGTTTTGTTGTTAATTGTTTGGAGAGGGTCAGCTAGCGGTCGCGGCCACGGGTACACACATGCGCACGTACACACATATATACTTAAAAGAAACGGTCACATGTACACATACATGCCCGCCCTAGCGTGCAAATATATGTGCATATGTACGCCTGCATGCATAGGCACCCGCGTTGTTCTCGCTTGCATCAAATTTTTCTTTAATGTGCTAAGATTGGGTACGCGTGCGTAGGCATGGATGCGCACATACACAGATACATACATACATCGACGACCCCGCCCCCAAGGAGGCGATTATACGGGCTCATATGCGCATATTGATTCAGGCATACTAGCAACCCACGCACACGTTCAAGCGCGTGCGCGTATGTAGATACCTATACTCGTGAGCACATACATCGACATATATACACAGCTGCACGCTACAGACGGCCAAGAAAACGGCCGTGTAGCCGAAACAATAATGTAACTTAACAGAAAGATACGGTAATAAAAAATAAAACGCATATTTGCTCTACAACAGTATTAAGCACTTTCTTCAGTTTTTATTATTTACCATCTCCACTATATATATATATATATATATATATATATATATATATATATATATATATATATGTATTAAAAAGTTTGGCTCATGTCCGGGTAATCTACATCTAAAATTTAAAGTGTTTAGACCCAAGGAGGAGTTTGATAGAGTCTTCAAAATCCACCTATTGCAACTTTTCCATTTTGGCAGCCAAACTTGCTGCATTTCTGAATACCCTTTATGTAAAAGTTCAAATGTTTAAACTGAAAATTGGCTGAATAGTTTACTAGAGGGCGCAAAATCAAATCTTTTGAACTTTAACTCCTTGGCAGACAAATTTTCGCCCAAAATCAGATTAAAAAGCTTGGCCACTGTCTTAACACACTTTATGTAAAATTTCAAATTTTAGACCAAAAATTGGCTTAGTAATTTGGTAGAGACCGCAGAGGTTAAATTTTTTTTTTTAATTTTGACCCCGGTTCTGACATCTAAACATTTATTGTTTGGGGGTCAAATCAAATTAAAAGTTTGATGTACGTTGATGTAACCTACATCTAAAATTTCAAGTGTTAAGACCCAAAATTTCTGTCCGAAAACAGATTATAACGATTATCTTAAATCTCAGTACCCTTTATGGCAAGTCTCGAGTCTTTAGACAGAAAATTGACCGAATAGTTTAGCAGGGAAATATATACAGACAGACAGGCAGACAGACACACACACAGAGACAATTTCACTTTTATATATAGAAAGACAAGCGTTTCATACTGTATTTGATTCCCTCCAGCCTCTAAACACACACAGAGAAATTGCAAGAGTCAATGCAATACAATGCGGTATTTGTATTTGCTGCTGGCATTTCTGGAATGTTCTTTTGTTAATGTATTATTTACCAGGATAGGTGTTTATGAAAAGAAAACAGAAAATAATCGTTCTTTTCAATCTATTGTTTTCGGCATCCTAGTAAATGCATATTCCACCATCACCAATATCATCATCATCATCATCGTTGACATCATTTTAAAGAAATTTTAATTGAAATTACTTTTGGAATGTCTTTCTTTTGTCATTTTATTAGATCTCCACGACAGGAATCTTCGCCATCTTTAATTTCATTTCTCATTGCCGGAAGCTGTTTTGGAATAAATTGTTGAACGCTGTATATTTTCCCTGAGGGAGCTTCTGCGGTTTATTATGCGTTATTTCATTCGCAGTTGTGATATCTGGACACAATGAAGTGAGCCTACTTCATTTTGAATTATTGAAATAATTAATGAATTAGTTAATCTATATAAATAAAACAGTAGGTGCACGTGTGTGTTAATATTTAACAGATAATCTTTTAAACTACTGGTCACATAACACTTAAATTGACAGGAAATAGTAATTATACACTAAGAGTGGTTTATAACGAAGAAGATCTTTGGGTGGATTGATTAGTAACGCGTATTGACATATATCGGCAAGTTAAAATGCGAAATGTTCATTTCAACTGGCCGACATGTTTTTACTTCTTTCTGAGCATGCTCATATAAAATGCATTTGTTCAAGTCTTTTAATATTTAGACATTATTATGTTTCTTTCGATACTGACATTGGTAGGGAACGAGGCAAGAAAGCAGAATGTTTTAGTTTCGATTCTAGCTGATGGCATCAAGTCATTATTTAAAAGACTTTTGCTATCATGTCTTTGACTTAATAAATACGGATATCTGCATGATTTTAAATATATTTAAACGTGTTTTACGGCAAGCGAAATACAAAATATTTATTTACACGCTGGAAAAATTTTTTTTAAATTGTTTTTACTTTCTTACAGAGTTTTTACTGCCTTTTAAGACAATAAATATTTTTTTGGCAATTATGTTTTGCCGGAAATCCACGCGAACGAAAACAAAAGTCAAGAAAAAAAATCACACATTTCTTATGTAAATCTTCCATGACAGAGGACAAAGTCTAAGTATAGTTTTGATAGAAAAACTTACTTGGGCTAATGCCAGGTTCCTGCGTTTCTTTTCTTCTTTCTTCTTTTTTTCCAAGTAATACGTAAATATTCCTCGAGATTCTGAAATTGGAAATATTTCTAGACTAGCCTAACTTTAATAATGCTATTTTTCTTTAAATTAAATTATTACTTCTTTTCCATTTAAATAATTTTTTTCTGTAAACAGTTTTTCCTTTACTTTAAATTACTTTTCTCTTTATCTTTGAATAATTTATCCTTTTCCTTTTTGTAAGGAAAAAAAGACGAAGGTATCCCAATTTATCTCTTTTTTATTTATCAATCGATTAGATAAGCATGTATTAATTTCAAACCAAAATTATAAGTGTTTTGTATTCTTTAGAAAATTTTCCTTACACATTTTCTAAATTAAAATATTTTAAAGAAAATTATAACAACACAAAATTAAGGTTTATTTTAATCCAAAATATAAATTTTCGTAACTAATAAAATATAAATAATCATTAAATTTGGAGAAAACAAATATCAATTTCAATGACACGTTTAAAATAATTGGTCTCTCTGATGAAAATGCAACGTTAACTACGGTTTTTACGTTAACTGCAACTCACCGTTCACATTCAAAATGTCGACTTTCATACGGTTTCGGGTATGCTGACAACGAATATCACAGTAAAATTTGGGGCTTATAAGTAGTTTCCCAGATTTTAAAACATTTGTTATCCATCGTAAAAGTTAATGTAATCTATGGCAGCCATTTTTTTTACAACAGAGGAATTAGTAATGCACATGCGTAACGGCTTTTCGAATAAATACCCCCAATCTTCCTAAAGAATCCGAATAATACGAATTATCAATCATCATTTTAAAAAATCAGAATCGTAAGCATGATAAATTTGAAAGAATAAAATAATTGAAATTTAACAGCTTGCGTCAATGCACTATGTTTTTATATTTTAGTCTTAAAACGAAGGGTCTTTTTATTTAACTGTATATCATATGCCTCGCGTTCTACAAACACTGGATTTAAATTGCTAATCGTCACACCATCGATGCCTCCGTTCAGTCCCGAAAGACAAGCAATATCCCCTGCAGGGGCAGATGCGCATGGAATTTACTCATAATGGCTTAAATTAAACGAGCGCACGTCTAAATTGGCAGCACGGTTTATATATATATATATATATATATATATATATATATATATATATATATATATTCAATTAACTTTCTTGAAATTATATACTTGGATTTTACCATCACTGGATTATTTACCTTCCACCAGACTATCCATTCATGTGTAATCACCTTTTTCTTCGCCATATTCCTTCTGCTTCACTTTTTTTGTTTTCAAGTAAGATCTTTGACTTACTTGTTTTTTCATCAAATACTTTTGCACGCAAAATCCGATCCCGCATTTTGCCAATTCCTACCCTCTGATGAGAAGGAAATTATTTCTTCGAAACTCCTCGGATTAAGGACTATCCACTTATCTAGTGTTTCCTTTTCAGATTAAATATGTTTTTAACTCATTTCAAAGTGTTTTTAACATGTTTTATTAACTGTTTGCTCGTATATATATATATATATATATATATATATATATATATATACATACATATATATACACATATATATGCATATATATATGCATACATATATATGCATATATATGTATATATATGCATATATATGTATATATATGCATATATATATATGTATATATATGTATATATATATGTATGTATATATATGTATATATATATATATATATATATATATATATATATATATATATATATATATAAAACCGTGCCGTCAATTTAGACGTGCGCTCGTTTAATTTAAGTATTTATGGGTAAATTCCATGCGCATTGCCTACTATATATATATATATATATATATATATATATATATATATATATATATATAGAGAGAGAGAGAGAGAGAGAGAGAGAGAGAGAGAGAGATTAAAAAGTAAAGTTATAGTAGCGTGGAGGGGAACAACAGTAGGCAACTCGCGGGGGGGTAGAGGTTTTAAATTTAAGAACTTTTTTTTTAATGTGAGAACATGTTAAGTTGTGTTTGAACTGTAATCGCTTGAGGTATTACCGTCTGTGAATTTTTGATTAAATCATTTTATACCAAACACTTCGTTTAAAGCAAACTTCGTTAAATAAGTTTTATTTGAAGTTTTATTATTTTAAGTGACTTGAGTGAAATTCAAATGTATTTTTTTTTTATTTCGACGAAGAAATCATCTTGGCTTAGCTTAAAAGTTGAAATGAATATATTTATATTACTTTTGTGTATGCGCAAATTCATTCATAGCATGAAGTGGTTGAATTTAACGTATATCTTATTTATCTAGCGATAGCTCAAATGGTGGGGGAGGCTGCTGGGCGCTAAATTTTTTGGTTTCGATTCTATCTGATGGCACTCAAGTCATTTTTTAAGCTTTTGAAATCAGTACGGTGTATTAGGAACAATAAAATAATAAATTAAAAACTGTCCGGCGTTTCTCGGGTGTTTGGAAGTTTATATTGAGCCAAAAATAAAAAGTGGTAGTAGGGAGGCAGGCTCGAACCCGTACCGCAAAGGGGGAAACGAACGTGAAAAAAAGAACGTGACGTGTTTGTGTTGTATAGGCAGGTGTATGGACACGTTCCATAACGAGATACTTGTTGAATAGTTAGGTTTATCTTTTTTTCTATATTCATGTACGCGTAAATGTCTGTATGTATATACGTCGTATCATTTAGTTGATCGTCTAGTGTGTATATTTTAACATTTATGTAGCAGTTCTAACAGGAAACGATTGACGTGGACGTATCGAAACAGTTGTATACAAACAGTTTTTTTTAACAGATGTAAATAACACTGTTATATAGGGGTTTCACTAAAAGAGAGTCTTAGGAAGAGATGCTTAGAAAGAGTCTTATTACAGTGAGGGATGTTGTAAGACTCAAGAGAGAGAGAGAGATGTTGTTGTATGTTGTTGTAAGAGAGACTTAGTGAGATTGTTCATATTATTATTCTTATATATTAAATGTTCATTCTTTCCTTAGATGTGTAGAAGAAGAAACTCTTAGGAGTGAAGAGATAGTGTTCAGACAGTTCGGACATGATGATGTTGAGACGTGTATGTAAAGACATATAACACAAATATATAATACAATTGGACTTTACCTTTGTATAAGAATCATAAACACAAGACGAGCTTTACAAAACACATAATGGTTTATTTCGTTACACGGCCGTGTTCCATCACCAAGAATTCAAAGTCTCACATTTTTTCTTGAAGTGACGTCTCGCTCCTAGACGTTGCCTCCCTCTGAGTTTTCTCACTGACTCTTCTCTAACTAAAGTTTTTTCTCTATTCCTAGAACTTTCTATTTTTCCGTGACGTCATACACATGTTAAAACATGTGCCTTCTTTCACGTGTCCTGGACATACGTGTCCAAAACTTTTCCTATTTCTCAGTAATCTATTTATCCAATATGTTAAAAACATCCAATATGTTAAAAACATTATCTTATAAGCTGCATTCTTTCAATTTAAAATTTCATAACAAACTTGATAGTTAACATTCTTTCCTTGAAATATTTATCTATATTCTAAACAAATGTTTGTTTTACATTTTTAAATTCTCACACGTAATCTATTTCTACACCTAGATTACGAGGTTCGAATTCCGCCTTATCATGTAACAACACAACTCATACCTGAATTATTTACGAATATTTATTCTCATGATCTGGTCGGCATTTCAGAGATTACACGGTTTTCTATCTTGGCTGCCTGAAATGATGCCGCTACCCGCGTCATGGAGACCAACTCTTGAGTCGTCCGTTCCCTCTGATGTCCAGCTAACGACTGCCTCGAATCTTCCCAAATCTACATTCCATCACGTGTCATTGCGTGTCTCAGACCAACAGCTGGTGTAACCCCAATCTAGTTATTTCTTTATGCAAACCAAAATCATGTTTACAGCTATTTTCTATTTTCACATTCCTTTTGCTATATTATATGGCAGTCATTTTTTCCCAATTTAATTGTTTATTTTTCTAATCATAATAATTGATTCAGGGACCTGCTGTCGCTCGAATCTAATAATAATAATAATAATAATAATAATAATAATAATAATGTTTTGACCCTTGGCCCTGCTTGCCACAGTTAACTCAGATACTACGCTATGATTGTCTTGGTTGCATAAACGAAAAGTTATTTCGTGTAAAAATGAATGACAGACACTTCTATATTTTTAATACAGATTGTTTATTTACACTTTCGACTTCAAAATAACAGTGATAACTATCATCATCGCGATAGAGGTTAGGGTGTGGGTCGCAGAACTCTTTGCAAACCTGTATTTTCGCTTTGTGTCTCCTCGCCTCTGTTTTTTCTCTCCTCTTTTATTTATATCACTTTAACCTGTTGACCTTTATCTCGCTAGCTTGTTTATTGTTTTACAACTCTTTGGGTCAGATTTCTTGTTGATTGACCTCGTTACCTTATTTTCGCCAGCTTTTGTCAATTGTAGTTTTTGCTGGTTTTGGTCTAACCCATTTAATATCGGTTAGCTTTCCTGGGCGATTGACGTCATGGATATAGGTCGTTTTAAATCCCGGGATTTCCCATTGTGTTCTTTTGATTCCCAGATACAGCTCAGTAACCCTATTATAGGTCACCTTTCCTGGGATTGATTTATTGTGTTCTTTGATCGTCCGGACACCTCTCCCTAACATTTGCTGTTGCGTCCATCGCCAAACCGGGAGTGACGTAGGTTTGAATTAAGGCAAGACAATCGAAAAAAGGGGATGACTTTCAAAAATATCGGCGAAAAAAGCGACCCCTCTTTGTAGAAAAGTGCCCAGTTGAGGGTGAAGCAATTAATGTTTTTGGCCAACTTTTTTTATATTTGTCGTCCGAAGTGTCGAGCTCTAAAACGATACCGGTCTGGTGAAAATCTGTCGCCTCTGTCGAAAGTTTTAGGCAGACATACATACATACATACATACATACATACGTACATAGTACATTTTTTAAATGTTTCTTATTCTCTTAGGATATATTCATGGCAATGTCATTAAACATACATACATACATACATACATACATTTAAACACACAGGTGAGATTAATATTATAGATGGCATATTTGACAGTGAGCGTCTGTGATACTATGAACCGTTCGCCCCAAGACTCCGGAGAATGTGAGAAAATTATTAACCGCAAATACAAAAGTTGGTCGAAGATAAATAAAATGACACTGGATGTTCACCGAAATATTTTAAACTCTGGAGACAAGATGGCACCTCACAATTGGTGGTCAATTTTAGGGTGGACAGCGTAGAATGCCTGAGAAGGCAAGCCCGGAAGTAGTCGGTTTTCGAGAATCGGGGAGGAAGCTGTAACTACGACAAAAGACCGGACATAGGATTTACGGCTGTAGGCTAATATATTTCGGGGTCAGAGTTGTTCGATGCAGGATAGGAAAACGGTCTCACACTACCACAATAGAAAGTAATATTCTTTGCTTTCTCCGTGTGTCTAGTGTTAATCGAAAAAAATTTTAAGATCTTTCCGTCCGTGGAAGACATTATCACATTACCACTTCACCAGAGACTACAATATGACCGTCATTATATCCAATGTCAGCAAATACTTTTCCTAATACGCTCCCATGAGTTATCAACTCTTGTTCACCTTATTCATCATTTTCAATCCTTTTATAGTATTCTTCATAATTCAACCAACTCATCTGATAAACCCTTATTCTCAAGTGGCTTTTGGCCTTAGTAATTGTTGACTCATCAATAGAAATGCCTTCGGTGATGGTAATGGGCATCGGTGTGTCAGCGTAATTATGTCGTGACATTTGACATGAACTATCAAAACCCTGTTCAGAAACCAAGGTCCCTATATATTGGAACGCAGCTATGGTTACTGTGATCTTTTGTCTGGTGCTCCAAGCACTGCATGCGTCACGACAAGTTGCTCCGTTAATCGCGCTAGGTCAACGCCGTTTTAAAAGAACTTCAGTGTTAATGCAACTGCTAGACAACTCCAAGACAATTAAAACTCGTGCCGAACCATAACAAATATTTATTGAACACGTGTGGATAACAATAACAAAAACGAAAGAAAACTAATTAGGAATCACTTAATCCAGATCTGATAACGAACCAGTTATTTTTACAAAAGAGTCATCACTTATCAAGGCCTGAATGTTACTCGAGGATAAGGGCTAATGGGTGTAAGGTGGTCACTGAGACAATAGCAAAGTGATTGGTAGTCGTGGAATTGGGTAGAAGTTGATTATCCAAGGGGGCAGCCTTGTAGATTTAGTGAAGGTTTTCAAGAGTTTAGCTAGGCCTACTAAATTTAATACACTTATCTTCCTCGTTAATAATTGCTTTCTTTCTCTCTCGCTATGCCAACAGATGGCAGTTCTTTTATTACTTGTTTTTTTTTTTTTTTGGCGGCTTCAAATGACCAAAAGTTTTAAACTAATCAGAAAAAAGGTTAATTATTCTTTTTTTTTAAGTTTTAGACCAATCAGAAAAAAGGGTTTGTTTGTTTTTTTACATCAGAAATACGACACCACAGCCTAACAATTGTTTATATTTGACTATGATGTAGTCACCTGGAAAGCAGACATGCGGTATGTAGTTTCACAAGCGAGCAGTTTGAGAAAATAAACTTTGTTCATGGAAATTGCGATTAGATTTAGGTTCAGATACCGGCGAGGGGGGGGGCAATTGTTGACAAAGATTGAAATTAGACGAGTGCTTGTTATGAATATTTTGAAGAGGGGATAGATTGAAGCTCGGTCGAGCATTTGCCATGAAAATATCGATAGAGTAGAGATAGACTTGCATCGTCTCTTTTGTGAGAAGATAATATTGCGGAAATGACTTCTCCTTTGTTCGAAGTCTAATTTATCTGCTTCGTCTGATAGTCTGATAGTCTGTAAACTCTAATATATAAATATATCGTTTTTTTTTTTTTTTAGTACTACGTACATTTTTATTATGACATGTAATTATTTTTTGTTATGTTTTGTTTTGTTTGACTTCGCTTATCTATAATCTTTTTCCCGGGGGTATAGGGGATACTAAAAGTTTTCAAATGACTTGAAATTGCGATAATTTCGAGTCGCGCCATTTTTAAATGTTTCTTAATCTCTTAGGATATATTCATGGCAATGTTATTAAAAACTCACAAAAATACAGATAAAAAAAATGTCTGAGACAAAACTTTTACTTTGTAACTTAAGTGCAATGATTTGTTTCAAGCGAAAGAAAAAAAAACAGCTAGTTAAAGAAATACGAAATGTAAACAGAAACTATGAAGGTAAAGAATAAAACTAATCAGAAAAAAAAAACAGTTAGAAACTCATTTTCGGTATATTCTTTAAAATCGAAAATAAAAAAAATAAAAATCTATATAAATAAAACGGTTATGCATGATTTTAACTGATAAACTCTTAAACTACTGGTTACATCATTAAAATTTGTTTAAATAAACAGGAAATAATCATACACCAAAGATGGTTTATAACGAGTGCAATCTTTATGAATAACGCATACAGAAACATGTCGGCAAGTTGAAATGAAAAATGTTCATTTCAATTTTCTGAACTATTTTTATTAGTTTTAACGCATGCGCAAAAATCAATCATAGTCATAGAAATCGTTTAATTATAAACCTTTCCTATGTGTTAGTTTAAACGGTAAGGAACGCGGCTAGAGTGTTAAATGTTTTTCTCTTCGAGAGGCTTCAATCTTTTAATAACATTATGAAGGAAATAGAAAAAAAAAACTAAATCGGACTAATGCTCTCTTTAATAAAGACAGGCCATTTCGGTAGATTCGGATTTTAACAACAACAGCAAAAAAATAAATAAATAAATAGAAATGATTTTATCATTTCATAACATTTTCAGGTTTTCAAATCTACTCATTTAAATTTATATTTAAAAAAAATGTTTTCTAAAATATATAACTCTCCATTTCCTAAATTTCGCGCTTAAACAGATCGATTACACACAGGGATTTCAAACAGCGCCGACACAACACGTATTTCTCTTCGAGAGGTTTCGATCTCTTACTAACAATATTATGAAAAAAAAAGAAAGAAAAAACTAAATTCGACTAATCCTCTCCTTGATTAAGCCAGGTTATTGGCGGTTTCTAATTAAGGATTAAATTCTGTAAACATAAATGCAGAAAAAAAATTGTATACTCATTATTTCAATTGAAATTCCTAAGAAAAAGACACATATATAAATCTTTAATAAAAAAACAAATAATTATATTTTGAACCATTAGAAAACTTTTTGATTTATTTGAAATGGTTTTTCCTGGAAGCTACCAATATCCATTTAAAGGACCAGATTTCCTTTCAATAAACCAATGGAAATCAGTTGACCTGATTCTAAAAACCGGTGTCGCTGGCCCTTTTCCTTCGGCAACACCACTCTCCACTCACAAGTACAAACATTACCAAACACACAGACACACACGACTCATCAGATTATCGTCTGCAAATCTGTATAAACTTTATTCATTGAAATATTCCAATCTTTTTTTACTGAACTCCCATTATAATACAAAAACAATAGAACGTTAACTCTTATAAACAACTTTCAATGAATTATAATTTATTAAATTGAGCAGAGAAGTTTTGAATACAATTTTCCTGACCTCTGAAACTCACGGCTCTTAATTAATCGATCCAAATTTATTCTAATGCCCAGCTAATTAACCCCCTTGTTTTTACAAGACTTCTAAAATATCCAAGAACATTCTATGTTTTCCTATTGATGCAAGCCTGCAATTTTAAACATATACTAGACTACCCATTACTCGTTGGGTCAGTATGTTATATTAGCTATGGAATTAATGTATGAGCATGACACTTGTGACGTAAAGAAAATATTTTTTGTGACATAAAAGAAACATTTCTATGAAAGTATATTAAAATAAAAAAAAGAATATAGATAGATTTCTATGAGTCATTCTGTTTATAATTGTTTATTTAAAAAAAAACTTACAGTCATTGAATTATAAGTTGCGTTAAAATAGCTTAAACGTAATACGGAAATGAACGATGTAAAAAAATGCAGAAAGTATTAACAATTGTTTATTTGGATAATTTAAAACGCAAAAAAAATTAGGCCGCTGAAAACGTACACAGTAAAAAAAAAATACGTTGTCAACAGGTCAAAGTTGATTTATTTGTGAGAAAAATGCGACAGTATACTTGTAATATAGAATAGTTGCAAAACATCCCCTAAGGGGTCAGTATGTTATATTAGCTATGGAATTAATGTATGAGCGTGACACTTGTGACGTAAAGAAAATAGTTTTTTGTGACATAACAGAAGCATTTCTATGAAAGTATATTAAAATGAAAAAAAAATATAGATAGATTTCTATGAGTCATTCTGTTTAGAGTAGTAGTAGGGAAAATACATGTAAACCAGTAGTAGTAATAATAGGATAAGGAAGAGGAGGCGTAGTAGTAGTAGTAGTAGTAGTAGTAGTAGTAGTAGTAGTAGTAGTAGTAGTAGTAGTAGTAAGAGGAGGAAGAGGAGTCGTAGTAGTAGTTGTAAAGAGAAGTAATAGTAGTAGCAAGAAGTGGAGGCAGAGTAATAGTAGTAGTAGGAGGAGGATATTGCGCAAGCAAACAAGCAAACAACCAAGAACGATAGAGTTTTAGTATTATATAGATGTGTCTTTTTCTTAGGAATTTTCATTTACCTGCATTGAAATTTCCAGTTTTCAGATATCTGACAATAACAGAACATTATTCTAACCAAATTAGTTATAATTTTATAACAATTTTGGTTTCATTGGTAATTTATTGACCGAACAATATCGTAATAATTATGCTGTATTGGCATAGTATTGATTAATTACTAAGATATTGAATTAGTTGTTCAATTAATAATTTAATGACGAAATAATATCGCAATTCTTTGGTTGTATTATTAGGTTGGTGCAAAAATAATGTCGTCTTTTGATGTTTAACTATATATACAAAAACGACATTATTTTGCACCAACCTAATATTAGGGTATATTTTGGTTATTGAATTATTCAATTAATGGTTCCATGAATAGTTTAATAATCAAACAATATCGTAATGATAACTGGGCAACCATTTTCTTTTTATTTTGTGAATGTTGTCTAGAGTTCTACAACTGGTTTACCGTAGTTTTGCACTATCCATCATGACATGTTTTTGTGTTAAGTTTATCTGAAAAAAAAAATATAAATCTTGTGACAAAATCACAAAAAAAATTTTTTTTTTAATTGATTACATTTTTGTCGCATTATCAGTTGATTTTTTTTTTTTTGTCAACACATATCATCCTAAATATGTTTTTCAGAGAAAAGAATGGATTAATGACTAACACTACGATAGTAACTAGGTTATATTATTACAGCATTGTTTTGTCATTAAATTATTTAATTCATAGATTGATTAATAATTTCTCTGATTAAGTAATACCGTAACAATTATAATATCATCTGGGCATTGCCTTATTAATTGCACAAGATTTTTATATAATTATATCTGATTTCATTAATTAAGTAATTGTGTTTCTAAAAGTAAAACAAAAAAAAACACTTTAGGTAAAACGTATTTATTTTTTAAACATTGCTATACATATAACACAACTGAAGTTATGGGTCTCAACCCATAATACTAGTTGTGTTATAGAAGGATTCATTATAAGAATTAGTATTGCTCGAAGTAACCGCTGTAACATAGAGTGGAGGAATATATGCAAATACCGAGCCGTGAGCGAAATGACGTCACGGTAAGGGAAAAGAGGACTATTAACAGGCAAGAGCACGTCTGAGAAGACGATGATGTTAGAAACGTGGATGACGTTCGAGAGTACGTTTGAGAAGATGATCACATGGAGGACATCATAGCAGTAACGAAAGAATGAAAAAATAAATGTTGTTGTACAACAACAAAAAAGCGAGTTGAAGTTCTTTTCTTTTCTCGGTATTTAATTGCTTCCCCACGAGAGGCGTATATAACACGAGGTCTTTTTTATATGGAGGAAACCAGCTCCCCAATCTGGAAGTAGGCAAAAATAAGTTGCCTTAATATACAGGGATCTCCCCTACATTGAATAAAGACAAATTAAAGTGTAGCGTCTGAACAGATACTAATCTCGGAGGCCAGAGCAAATATTCTTTATGTGCTTTGTGACTGAAACTACAACTTGTTGGTTCCCGGACAACGTTACACTGCAACTCTCTAATAACAAACAAAAAAATGTTGAAATTTTAGATATCCACGTAACCAATATATTGAACGAATCGATATCTATACTTTTATCAATTTGCTTTTATGCGTGTGTATCGATATTTATATTATAAACACTTTTCTCTATTTACTTAAAAAGAAAATACAACTTTCTTATATATGGGTCATTCATCTGCAAAATTAATTTGCATGTTCTTTTAAACATTCATTTTAATTAATTCCTTATTAGTTTTTTCAGCTTTCTTATGCGATAATCATCTTCAGTTAACTATTATGTATAATTCATGCAGATATTCTACATGATTTATACTTGCATAATATTTGAAAAAATTAGAGCAAGCACAAACACCTCATATATATATATATATATATATATATATATATATATATATATATAGTCATGCACATACAGTACTGTTTCGCTGTGTCACAGCTCATTAGTGCGGCTAGACAGGCAACTGCCTCCTACCAAACTCCTCTGTCAGTTTTTGGTCTACATACATTGAAACTTTATATAGAAAGTAATCGAACTCATGTGAAACTTTATATTTGGGTTTAATCCGGGGAAAATCGGTACAAAAGCGTGAAAAAAAAAATGGAATTTTCCAGGTGAAGGTCGAAAGATGGCATGCATGCGTAACGTAATAGCTATTGGTTCATGTTTTAATTTTTAGCCCTGCAGCAAGCATGTCTTTATAGGTCAGGCATTAACGTCAAAGGAAATTTCGATTCTCGGTGGTGGCGCACGAGTCATATTTTTAACTTTTTAAAAATCATTGCAATATAATGGGTCTAATATAATCTCTGCAATTGTATAAATGCAACTTTGTGTGTGTGAGTTCGTTTTTATAGACTCCGAAACGGCTGAACAGATTTTCTGTAGCATTTAAAGAACTTTAGTGCATAATTGATCTTAGTTGTTTTGTCTCAGAATACCCCCAATAATTACCAATAATCGATGATTGGAACGGTTATTTAATTTATTTATCTTCGGTAAAGCCGTTTTTTTTCCATGTCGTCTCTTACCAAAAATGATAGAACAACGGACCTGGAAAAGTCTACTCTGGGTAAATTCCTAGTGTATTTTTTTTTTTTTTTTTGCATGACATAGTCTGTAGATTCAACCCCCACACGTAAATTTCTTAATGTTTTTTTTTTTTCGTAAATTGGAAAGAAGCTTACATTATAGAAAAGGAAGCTTTTCTGTGTGTCTGTGCGTCTGTGAGTTCGTTTTCTATGGACTCGCAAACGGCTGGACTGACTTTTATGTCATTTCACATGAAGGAACTTCATGTGCCTGGCAGCGTTCTTAGATATATTTTTTATCGGATTGTCTTCGATGAGTATCGATAATCGATAATTCAAATGATCCGAGGAAAAATCTTACACAGTCATACATCGCAAGTGCATTTGAGAAGTTTCATTACTACATAAACTGAAAAAAATTAAATCAACAGTAAGTTCTTTGATATGACAGAGGCACGTTCGAAATGAATGTTTTTGTTGATAGTACAATTGGAATATGATACTTTACATCTTGCTTTTTAAACTTTAATTCAAGCCATTAAACATTAAAAATTATTTAGAAGTCAACAGTAGCTTCTCTACAGTGCAATGTTACTTATAATGTATTTTAAAATAAATCATAGCGAGAGGCATCTGAGCGTCCTCCCGATGCACAGCGATGGGTCTCCAATTAGAACAAATAATCAATCGATTTACCCGAAAAAAAATGGACAATTTGATGGATGTCGATGACCATAAAAACATCAGAGTGTGAGATATTCGTTGATCATCATTCAATCCCGGGCAATGTAGGCTCACCATGCTAGTATAATAATAAATACGAAATCCGCATTAATCAAAATATCATATTTGAGCGTAATTTACGACCGGGCAATACCGGGCGGCCTGGTAGTAAATAATATAAAAAGGTGCGTCTCTTTTTAATCAAATTTTAGTCAAATATTTGCGTCGGCCATTTTGCAATTTCCTGCCTTTAAATTGTCCCGAATTGTGACGAATTCAATAGTCTTGGCTTTTAAGATACAAATGTATACAAAATATCATTGGCCGCCATTGTTATTTCTTTTTCATTTTCTACATTTCTTGTGATAAACTAGCAATGTTATCGATGTTGCTAGGGAAAGTAGGAATTTATATTTTATCAATAACAATTGATCTTCTACTGTTGTCGCATGGGAAGGTAAATTTTACTACAAACTGAAACAACTAGTCGAATTGAAACTTAGGTAAATATACACGAGTAAAATTTAACAAAAAAAAAGGAATGTAACACCAAAGAGGGGCCACATCAGATCAGTAGGGTCGATGTGACGTTTTTTTGTGTTGAATGTAATATTCAATCCCGGGCGAACACCGATTACAGAAAAAAAAATTTTTTTCTTTAGTTAATATTTTTATGTGTCAAAATCTTGTTGTTGAGATACCATACCGTCGGGGGATAAAAATAGAAATCACATGCTAAACTTCAAAGCGAAAGATTTTTTAACCAAAATACGCTCGCATTTGAACTAAACGAGCCAACACAAAATATTCCGAAACAGAGATTGGAAATGTCGGTCGGCTTGAAATGTGTTGTTTGACAGGTGAAATGTCGGATCTTTTTTGATCTGAGAAACACACACACACACGAAACAGATCAGGCCTGATAAAAGAATTAATGACGTCATCCCAAGGTTCGACATGAATTGTTTTTCAATATGAATTATCTAAAAATGTCTTTTGGCAAATTGTTTTGGGCGCTAAGGGGAATTCTGACATGTAAAGAATATTTCTTTTAAAAATCACACGGATGTTTTTACAAAACAAATAATTCAAAGGGGAAAGAAGATCAAACGGATACTTTTAAATAGATGAAAGCTGGTGATCTATTACAAGCCAAAAAATAATATTTCCTCTGATTATCAGTTGATAATATGGAAAAAAAACCATTATCGAGAAGGCGGGGTCAGGCAAGTTGGGGAGGAGTCAATTTGATTTTGGAAATTGGGGGCGGAAAAATAATACCTGCCACAGGCCAAATTGACCAATGAGAAGGAATCAGGTGGATTGTTATCAATCAATTTGATTGGTCGAAGACGAACGTAGGCGTTGTCATTATTCAAGGGTTTTACTATATAAGATCTGTAAAACTCGATTTAATCAGATAGAAGGAGATAGAAGAATAGAGAAGACAGAGAGAGGTCTTTGGAGAGACAGAGAAAAAGGCCTCGGTAGAGGAATCCAGCCACTCAACTCTCCCCCTCGCTGGTCACCAGAGAGCTCAATTTGCAACTTAATAGAATTCAGAGGACCTAGGAAGAGACCAGCCAGAACACCTTAACGATAATTACAACGGTCCGCGACCCCAACCGAGTATTTCAACAACAAGAAGCTCATTCACAAATCTAATTGCTTGCTTCCATTTAATCTTCAATTGTACATACGTCTGTAGATAATCATTTATGAATTTCCTAAATACATTATATATCAACCAACCTCCGGAGTTTGTTTGCTGATGTGCTGTTGTTCCATGTAACTTTATTTCTTTTACTTGCCACTTGTGACCACGTTCCCGTCAGCGAACACCCAGTCAACAGGACGACCAACTAGACGATCAAGAAGAACAGGCCTTGAGGACCGTGCAACCGAGAAGAGTCCTCCAACGCCTTGACGAGGACTCACTGGGTGACGCGACGTACCAACGGTTGGCAGACCTGGTTGCCCAGTCGACATAATTAATTACCCGGTGACTAGGATAGTCATAATTGGGCATCGACCCAGGGTTAAGATCATAACTGGGCCGCGATCAGAGGTTTAAGGTCGTGTAAGGTCACGTACAATGTCACAGAATATTTTTGCTTGAAAACATAAACACATGCTCTCTCTCTCTCTCTCTCTCTCTCTCTCTCTCTCTCTCTCTCTCTCTCTCTCTCTCTCTCCCTCGCTCTCTCTCTCTTCCCAGAATATGTATACCCAGAAATTAATTCCTATTTAGTAACAAAAATATTAAAAGCAATATAAAAGTGATTTCGTTTGTTATTATCAGTAATTATTAAGATTAAGTCTATTTTTCTCGTAAAATAAATTTACTTGAAAAACAAATACGAATGTATAGTTTATAAAAAATGTGAAGCAAAGTTTACTTGACAAAATAGATTAATTATCTCTCTTACTTGCTCTCTCACTCTCTCTTTCTTTCTATCTATCTATCTATCTATCTATCTATCTGTTAATAAAGTATCTGTATGATCGTAGATTAACTTGGCGTTGCTCAGCGGAAGCATGCCCCCTCTCGTAAAAAAATAAACGATGGTTGTTGTTGGTGGCCAACCCCATACCCTCTCATGGTAGGAACGGTTTTCGGAATAGACACACCAACGTCCTCATGTAAAGAACGCTTTCAGAATAGACACTCCCAACCCCTCATGTTAAGAACAGCTTTCGGAACAGACACCTCCAACCTACCCGTGTTAAGAATGGCTTTCGGAATAGATACCCTCTATCTCGCCATGTTAAGAACGGCTTTCGGAATAGACACCCCATTTTTGAGAAGGGGTATCAAAATATTTGCCCCGAATTTGACCATGACATTCGTTTCCAGCATACCCACCCGCAAAAATATAAACCAAAGAAAAAGGTGAGTCATCAACACAATGTGTTCTGAAATACCCTCTGATCCATTCGAGCTGCACAAAAAAATAGGAAGCATTACTTTCGGAACAATACTCGTTGTAACCTTAATCGAAGGAAATGCTATATTCGATCGCTTACGTCATGCAAATCAAATTTCATGATTCATTAAATTCACCCACTTTCTATCAGTGCCTGAACCTAAACGTAGATTCCATGAACAAAGTTTCCTTCCTATAACTGCCCACTTGTGGAACTTTGTTCCGCTAGTTTGCTTTCTAGCTGACGACAATATCGTCGTCTTCAAGTCCAATGTAAACAAGTTCTTATTGAACCGTCCACGTAAACAATCTAGTTATTCCAAGTTTTAACCACAACCCCCTTCGTACGCAACTGCCTCAATGACTACAATACACACATTAACCCTTATCCTCGAATGTCCTCCGGGCCATTATATGTGATAAACACTTTGTAAAAAAAAAATGTTTGAAAATTTTAAAGTTTTCTGAGTGGTATACTCGCTCCACGTCAGAAAACTTCCGTGAAATGTTTTGTGCAAATGGGAACAAGATATTTTTTTTTTATTAGTGACATTATGTCATAGGCACGTAGGCGCATACATTTTCTAACGCATATTGACATTAAGAGTTGTAATGTAAAATAACATACACACACTTACACGCACACTGACCAACGCATACAAAAGATTTACGTTTCATATTCTACAAGCAGGGAGACTCGACGTTGCTCAGGATTAACGACGATCAACGAATTTTTTAGGCTCATATTCCATTATATATATATATATATATATATATATATATATATATATATATATATATATAAATGAACATTATATATATATATATATATAACATTATATATATATATATATATATATATATATATATATATATATATATATATATATACATAAATATATATATATATATAAATGAACATTTAAAATTAAAATGTTTAAATTCAACGTTATTTCACGCGGTTAATGGTAGCCGAATTGATACGGTCTTCGCTAATCGAGCCAGAGATGTCTCGTGTTCCTATCTGCAATGCCTCCCACAGTAAAGAGTTAGACACTAGGGTCGTTTTTTAACGTGGAGAAAAGGGACCAAAATAAAAATTGTCTCAGTCGTGGAGGATTTCTCTTCCGCTGACAGAGAACAAGAAATTGAAGTGGAGCATCTGAAGAACAGATACTACACTTTGATCTTGGCCCGTGCGGGGTTCGAATCGTTCGACTGGTATTAATCGTGACACCCTGCACTGCAGATTCCCGAAAGGATGAAACACTAGTGTCTGTAGGTATTTAATTATTATAGTAAAAAAATAATTATGACAGTTCCTTTAAGAAATTCGTTTCTTATCGTTGAGCACTTTCAGTTGAATTAAAGTTGAATTAAAGTAGGTCAATTTAGCTCTTATGCATAGATCATCGTATAACGATTAGATCACTGTCTGACTGACGTAAATGAACATTTAAAATTAAAATGTTTAAATTCAACGTTATTTCACGCGGTTAATGGTAGCCGAATTGATACGGTCTTCGCTAATCGAGCCAGAGATATCTCGTGTTGCGGGGTTCGAATCGTTCGTTTTAATCGTGACACCTGCACTGCAGATTCCCGAAAGTATGAAACACTAGTGTCTGTAGGCATTTAATTATTATAGTAAAAAAATAATTATGACCGCCCCTTTAAGAAATTCGTTTCTTATCGTTGAGCACTTTCAGTTGAATTAAAGTCGGTCAATTTAGTTCTTATGCATAGATCATCGTATAACGATTAGATCACTGTCTGACTGACGTAAATGAACATTTAAAATTAAAATGTTTAAATTCAACGTTATTTCACGCGGTTAATGGTAGCCGAATTGATACGGTCTCCGCTAATCGAGCCAGAGATGTTTCGTATTGCGGGGTTCGAATCGTTCGACTGGTGTTAATCGTGACACCCTGCACTGAAGATTCCCGAAAGGATGAAACACTAGTGTCTGTAGGTATTTAATTATTATAGTAAAAAAAAAAAGGAAAAGATCTACCTAAAACCACTAACCTAGTTCTGAAACAGATCCTTTGTTCGATAAAATGCATGCCCATTGGCTGATAGGAAGGGGCGCGGTAGATACTAGAAAGCTGATTGGCTAACTAGAAATCCTCAACATATATAAAAACAAGAAGCAACCACAGAATTCGCGCATAAGCCTGACGAATCCTAGAGTGGATGAAACGCAGAATATTCAGTGTAGCTTAATCGCCATATATATTTTATAAATTACTATATATATATATATATATATATATATATATATATATATATATATATATATATATATATATTACCTTCACCCTCAAACAAAGCATTTCCTCACTTTGATATAAGGGGCTACTTATTGGGATCATGCCTAAGAAAGATTAACAAGATGTTGGTTATGTTGCATTTGAACTTTGAACTTCTGCATATCAGTACAGTCAATGAAGCAGGAGTAGGAAAGGGGAATCTAGCTGTTCGAGAGAAGAAGCTAACAGAGTAGAAAGTTTTCTGGCATTTACGGACCTCAACAATCAAGAGGTGTGATTTTGTTGTCGAGCGGGTTTGTCGCGGATACGAACTCGGACAGAGCATAACTGCAAAGAGTTCATCAGAGCACATTCTATTAAAGTACTTGTAAAACAGTTACAAGGATGCAACATTGCGGCGATGGGACAGAAGTTTGAGCCGTGTTGACAATATAGGAACTATTATATTGGGACGCTTTTTCGGACCCTGTCCAAGAGGGACAGACTAGTGGTGGGGGTCCAGGATACTCTCAGGTGTTTTCTAGCACGATATATATATATATATATATATATATATATATATATATATATATATATATATATATATATATATATATATTAAGGAAATCCAAAACTATATTAGCAATGTGTAGAATGTATTTATAATTACATATAATACATTTATATTTATAAAAAAATAAAAAAATGTATATATGTAAAAATATTTTTAACCTTTATATATCTAATTTTAAATAAATAAGAATGTAAATATACTAAATACTAATCATAGTGGGGGTGATAAGTAGTTAAATGGATTAATCCTAATCTTATAAATACAAGACTGATGAATTAAAAAATTTAAAAATGTATCCATTTTAAATGGATAGTACCAGTCAAGGATCCGTCACTTGACACTCAGCCCAACAGGTGAGGGGCCGGAGACCGGCCCAGCACCTGTTGGACTGAGGTACACCGCCTGGGTAATACCTAGGAGGTCCACCTTCCCAGGCCTTGCCACTGGGCTTTCCGGTGGGGCAAGTTTATTGCTTGCTGCCTGAGGCGCCCCGACCGGGGAATGCCGACGGGGTTACTCAGGCAATTTTTAAAATTGCAGGAGTGCCCCTCCTTTAGGGGAGCCTGCTGGGTTACCACTTTCCGGCCTTGTGCCACATTTTGCTGAGTGGACAGCAAATAAATATAATCCATTTTAAATGGATAGTACCAGTCAAGGATCCGTCACTTGACAATCAGCCCAACAGGTGAGGGGCCGGAGACCGGCCCAGCACCTGTTGGACTGAGGTACACCGCCTGGGTAATACCTAGGAGGTCCACCCTCCCAGGCCTTGCCACTGGGCTTTCCGGTGGGGCAAGTTTATTGCTTGCTGCCTGAGGCGCCCCGACCGGGGAATGCCGACGGGGTTACTCAGGCAATTTTTAAAATTGCAGGAGTGCCCCTCCTTTAGGGGAGCCTGCTAGGTTACCACTTTCCGGCCTTGTGCCACATTTTGCTGAGTGGACAGCAAATAAATATAATCCATTTCAAATGGATAGTACCAGTCAAGGATTCGTCACTTGACACTCAGCTCAACGGGTGAGGGGCCGGAGACCGGCCCAGCACCTGTTGGACTGAGGTGCACCGCCTGGGTAATACCTAGGAGGTCCACCCTCCCAGGCCTTGCCACCGGGCTTTCCGGTGGGGCAAGTTTATTGCTTGTTGCCTGAGGCGCCCCGACCGGGGAATGCCGACGGGGTTACTCAGGCAATTTTTAAAATTGCAGGAGTGCCCCTCCTTTAGGGGAGCCTGCTGGGTTACCACTTTCCGGCCTTGTGCCACATTTTGCTGAGTGGACAGCAAATAAATATAATCCATTTTAAATGTGGAAATTGATGAATCGCACAGGTAAGAAATTCAGTTTTATAGTATGAAAAGGTTAGTAATTGCAATTAAGAATAGGAAATTGGATCAAATATTTGTAACATGTCTTCTTCCTAAGATTAAGGGTGGTGGTGTTTGATCAACACACTGGGGCTCCCCAGCAGTGTTTTTAAATTCCCGAAACAGTGTTTCATGGTAAACAACTGATGATCTCTTAAAAAATAAATTATTAGTACTATAGTAAATTCTAAAGCGAGTTGATGCAGTGATTGCAGGTGATTAAATGACTTACTAACTGGATGGTTTTCTAACGAATGATAAAAAATATTTTTTTGTATAGTTTTAAAGGTTAAAAACTTCAAAGACATATATATATATATATATATATATATATATATATATACATAATATATATATATTAATTTAAGGTTAAGAAGATAAAAATAAATGAGTTGGACAAGGTTTATTATAATAATGCTCAATAATAAAGAGCAAGGTGTGATTTTATTTATATTCAAATAAACATTATTTAAATATCGCTACGCAATTAAAATCATGTTTGGGTCCAATAAATTTTAACAATAACTAACCGACTCTCATCAGGCGACGGGCAGAACATTTTTTGTTTCTTAGAAAAAAATCATATTCTAAAATGAAGACACCAAACAAATAATCGTACAAAACATTGAAACTGAGAAAATCACGCGTTTAAAAACGAAACAGACGAGAGAAAAAGAGAAGGGGGGGAAGAACGTGGATTAGTAGATGTCACGTGATTAAATTTTTTTTTTTTTGTAGATTAAAAAGTCAAACGGAGCAGACAGAAAAGACAATCGGTTTTTAGAGAAAAAGAGGGCGCGGTTATATTTAATTTATCATTATTTATTGGTTTATTCATTGGTTTATTTTTCTATCTGGTAAGACAGCATTAAACATTTAATATTTCATATTTTATGTTATTGTTTATTCTAATTAACTTTATTTATTTTGAAGATGTAAACTAGGTTAAATTGAAACCATATAAACTATGAGTAATTAATATTAATGTAAGAGAAATCAATATAAATGAAATTCCACAGGAGACTCATTCATATGTAATATATTGATGTTGGCATTCTGTAGATGTTCAGTGTAAATGGAGACGCTCTGATAATATTGTAGCTCCTTTGTTAAAACTGCAAAAGTATTTATCTAAGCTAGCAGAGACGTCCGGCGTAGTTCGGTCGTAAAGTACTCTTAAATATGATATTTTAATGTAGGAAGATTTCGTATATATTATTATAGAGTTTATGTGCTATCGATTTTTTTTATATCTTATAAAGTTGCGATCCTGAATATATATATATATATATATATATATATATATATATATATATATATATATATATATATTACACTGGGTAACAAAAAATGTTTCGAAAATCGTCCTGGGTTTTCCAGCTGAATTAGACTAATTTTGATGTTCTGAGTCCGAAAATGACCTTGGTTTTGCTTAATCAGGTCAGTTTTGTTTGCTAGAGAATTTTTTAAAAAATCGATTTTTCATTAAAAAAAAAAAATGTCTGCGGATCATCAGCTGAGAAACCTCTGACGATTTTTTTTCGTTTTCCTCAACAAATAAAATTCAACGTATCCAAATTCATTCAGTTTTTATTTAGTCTATCAAATTTGATAAGCATGATTATCATAATATTAGTATAAGTATGAGCGTTAGATGGCACAAAAGTTCAGAATTCACGGTATAAATCGGCGTTTCTTCGAACCTCTTGTTGACCGGGAGAAGATATTGTGAGCAGCTGCTTGTTTGTCTCTCTTCAGCGACCAGCCGTAGTCCGCCATTATGACTGCGTCCCACCTTCCCAGGTACCTCTCCTCCATTTGGCGCATTTCCTGGTGGAACCTTTCTCCCTCATCTCGCTCATCGCCCCAGGGTTTTCAGGAAACTTCTCCATGTGTGAGAACAGGAAGTGCATCTTTATACTCATCAAACACCCGAGTTTTTGGAAGGCCTCTATCATGCTGCTGATGAGTCTGGCGTGGTTTGCTGCCTTCATGTTCCCCAGGAAGTTGTTCACCACCTGCACAAACAATTTCCACGCGGCGCACTCTAGGGTGTTCATGCAGTTTTGAAACTCTGTGTCCTTTATGAGCGGCCGTATCTGTGGGCCATCGAAAATGCCGGCCTTCAGCTTCTCAATGGTCAGTCGAGGAAAGGCTCGGCATAGGTAGTTGAAGCACTTCCCATCCTTGTCCAGAGCGCGCGTGAACTGTTTCATTAACCCAAGCTTCATGTGTAGCGATGGGATCAATATCTTCTCCCAGTTAACAAGAGGTTCGTTTATGATGTTTCTCGCCCCAGATACTAACTGCTCTCGCGTCGGCCACTCTTTCTGTACATAGTGCTGGACTCTGTCTCGACTGTCCCACATACATATAAAGCATGCGTACTTCGTTAAACCGGACTGCTAACCAAGTAGAAAGTTCACCATCTTTAAGTCGACGCAGATGATCCATTTGCGCTGCTCATATTGGATTTTGTCGAGCACGTACTTCACTGCTTCATATTTCTCTTTTAGAATTGTGGAGTGCGCAAGAGGGATTGAGGCGAACTTGTTCCCGTTGTGGAGGAGCACACACTTCAAAGAGCGCTTGCAGCTGTCAATGAAGAGTCGCCAATCTCTCGGATCGTATTGAGGAGCGCCGAGTTTAACAAGAAGACCGGCGATATCTCGGCAGTACACGAGGTCTTCCTCTTGGCAGAAGTAGCCCATGTAGTTCTCATGCCTTCTACGAAAGAAAGTAATACGCGCGTCCTTGCCAAGTAGATTTTTCTCTTTGAGTCTGGAGGCCAACAGCTCGGAGGAAGTCTTCGACAAGCTGAGATCCCGAAACAGATCATTAAGCTCACATTGTGAAAAGAGCTGCGGACCATCTTGTGCTTCATACTCGAACTCTTCTGTATATCCTTGCTCGTCTGTACTGGTGGCCTCGTCGTCTCTGTCGGGAAGCTGTGTGAACGCTGGTACAGGAATTTCTTCGCAGTGAGCCACTGGACGGCGGGCAGATGGAAGGTCGGAGTACTGAAGGCTGTGCCGATTCTTCCTGTTGATGCCAGTAGTATTGATGGCACAGAAGTAACAATCCGATGCCTGGTCAAACGGCTCCCTCCAAACCATCGGAATCACAAACTTCAGTGAAGTTTTCGCTCCCTTCATCCACCGTCGGAGGTATTCCACGTACGTCTTGCACACCGTGTGCGGTGCCCAGGACTTATCTTGGTCACCCAGCTTGACTTTAAAGTAAGCCACGTAGGCGCGCTTCACAAATAGTGTGAGGTTCTTCCTGTCCCCTGACAGCGTGTATTCTCCGCAGATGTAACAGAACACACCAGGATTATTCCTGCATGACCGTCGCGACGAAACCATCACAATAAACGGAAAGAAAAAAGAAAGATGCAGCTGAGTGTCAGACAATGAAATTTAGAATCAATTTGATTGGCTAAGGGTTAATTAAGTAAATTTTGAATTATATTTTATTTATATATTCCTATGGAGTAATGGTGACACAGGTATTGATTTGATTGGCTAATTGTGGAATTCCCTTTATTGTTCTAAAAACCCGATGAATTCGAAAAAGGAAAATAAACAAATATAAGCTGAATCACCCGTTTACTGCTCTTTAAATACGCTCATACTGAAACATAGACAGTTAACAAATTAGTACTAGGATTTATAGCCACTGAATATGCCATAATTGTACTATTTTCTTAGAGACACGAACCCGCATAACAAAACCCGTGTGAACCAACTTCCACGTCTAAACACACACTGATCACACAATGTGTTAATATAAGGCAAAGGCAATGAATGTTAAGGTAATGAGAATATGAGAGAGAATCTAAGTGGCAATATTGTCACTACGTAGTCCTTGGGAAGAATGACCCAAATTTGCTAAAGTATAATCCTCGTTAGCCTAAATTCACACAAAAATATATTAAATATTAAATAAATTCTATGCATATTTATGCACATAAATTTATGATAAACACAGATACATTAATTATTTATAATATTGTTCGTGTCTGTACATTGTAATTCGATATATTCTTCAAGAAAAATATGATTGAACTCAAAACCCCTGATAATAGCATATGTATAGCTCGTCAGATAGACCTATGGCTGTATCTCAAAAAGTTGACATGATATAACAAAATCTATGTGATATTCGGACTCAGAACACCAAAATTAGTCTAAATCAGCTGAGAAACCCCTGACGTTTTTTTTTGGCTGTTACCCAGTGTTATGCTAATATATATATATATATATATATATGTGTGTGTGTGTGTGTGTGTGTGTGTGTGTGTGTGTGTGTGTGTGTGTGTGTGTGTGTGTTATTTTTTCTATCCGGATATAATATTATAAGGCGATATAATAATTTTTGTATCGATTTTTGTATTTACTTGAGTGCTCAATATGATATTAGAGCTAGTAAGAGGTATTAATTTATGAAAATGATTATGCTAATTAAGTTACCCAGAGGTTTCTGCGCTTCGTAACCTTAAGGAGTCGTCAGATTAAGTCAAAAAGAAAAACAATTCTCGCTTTCATGTCTACCTCTCTCTCTCTTACTCTCTCTCTCTCTCTTTATATTTATATATATATATAATGTACAGACAGATAGATATAAATTTATATATATATATATATATATATATATATATATATAATTATTTACTACAATAATTATTAAATACCTACAGACACTATTGTTTCATCCTCTCGAGAATCATCAGCGCAGAGTGAAACGATTACTGTCGATCGAGAGATTCGAACTCGGCAAGGAATCTATCTCTGTCATCATTAGCAAGAAACAAATCATCTCGGCCAACCTAAACGGCGTGAAATATCATTGAAATTTAAACATTTATTTTTAAATGCCTCAACGTCTGACAGAGTGATCTAATGATTATAACATCATGATTTGCGCATGCGAGCTAATGTGACCAACTTCATTTCAATTGTAAAGTGCTTAACGATAAAAACCGAGTTTTCAAAGTGGCTGACATAATTATTTACGATAATAATTATTAAATACCTACAGACACTATTGTTTCATTCGTTCGGGAGGCATCAGTGAAGGGTGTCACGATAACTGCCGGTCGGAATATTCGAACCCGGCAACGAACAACGAGGCTCTTTCAGTCTTTGACAAACTATGGATACCCACGTAGGAGTGCCTGCGCATGAAATTTTGTGGTGAAGGATGCACAATCTCCAACCGCACCTTTCCTGGGTCGACATTGTTAAATACCAGAGACAAGTGAAGTGTATGTACAAGACGACTGGTAACAAGTGCCGAGATAAGCGGAGAGCACATACAACGCATAGAATTCCCAAATGGTCACCCATCTGGTACTGACCAGGCTCAACGCTGCTTAACTTCAGTGTGTCAACGCGATTATACCGTATA
>NC_136510.1:42129606-42364606 GCF_053919585.1 Euprymna scolopes
TCTATATATATATATATATATATATATATATATATATATATATATATATATATATATATATATATAGAAAGAGAGAGAGAGAGGGGGGAGGGGAGAGGGAGAGAGAGAGACAAAATGACATGATTAAAAAAAAACATTTTTATTATTTATTATTTCATCTAATGTTCAAACGAAGAATATAAAATAATATTTTTCTTTATTCCATGGAGTTTCAAAAATTAGGAGTTTTTTTTCTTCATGGGAATCAATTATAAATTAGAAGTAAAAAATTATACATTTGCATAAATGTAAAACTTTGAAAACTGTATGTTTCAAAAGTTTCAAAGTTGAACCGAAAAAAATCATTTGAAGAAGCGAATTGAACTCAGTAGAGAGAAGTCGAGGAATGAAGTACATGCATTCAAACAGAATCGAATGGCAAAACTAATGAGCAATGAATCGGTTAATTAAACAAAACACAAATTGTAATCGATTCATTGTATATGTTCAGTTTAACATGTCATTTTATCCATAACTAGTAATCCTTATCGGTTCATACATTTTCCAGTGATATAACAACGCAATTGTTCCCTTAGGATCTTACCACAATAAAATTGATTGTGTATCTCACAAAGATGTTGATTATATAATTTTAATTGGATCATTATAAGAACCGTGATATTCACTGAGTACGATATCGGCATGAATTGTGGCCTGAAAGGAACAGAAAATAAGACAACTTGGAGGCAGAGGTAATAAGAATATGTAATGACAAACAGTACAGAAGTAATGGATTGGTCATGGCGATTCTTATAATGTTATATTTTTCTCTTTTTATAATTGTACAGAAAAGAAGATAATATATATATATATATATATATATATAGTAAAAAACAGCTTTAAGTTTATTTGTGAGAAAAACAGTTCACACATGAGAGAGGAAGACTAATTAAACTCTCTTAAACTCGTGGACATAACCAACATTTCGCTCTTGGCGATTATCAAATTTTCCTTTCATTTATTTCAGCATTATTGTCCTGCGCAACGTCTAAAGGCAAACTTATCTGAAGCCCTTATTTCTTTCTTAATCTCGACACCCGTGATATACACCATGTCCACCAACGTCTCTCTTTTTTTTCGCTCCAGGCAAGACACGAAACCACTTGATGTAAGAAGCTAAAAATAAAAGTAAGATACTACTTCGATGACAAAAATGTGACAATAATAAGTGTTAAATGGAATAGACCCAGAAAACCGCACTTCTTCCCCCTTTATCAGAAACATCGCTCCTGGAATGTGAAGACTAAAAGACAAAATAAGGGTAGTGAGAGTAACACGATTGCTGAAAGTAACCCTGAGATCCACATTTTAATTTCACCCCCCTCGCCTTTAGGAGGACAGAGGGGCATCCATAATGTAACTATTTATAGTGTCGGGTACATATAGGAATGTAATATGGAAGATCACCATAACACCAGTGAACCCTGTAGCAATCGAATCATATCGTTCTCTATGCCTGTAAGCATCAGAAAATTGACAGATACACTTCCCACATGGTTATAGGCAACCAAGAAGTAGACTGCAATCCAGAAGTAGTTTCATGAATAAAGAGAGCCTTGAATGAAGCTTTTCCAAGAATCTACATAACATCTCAGCTATGGAACGTATCTGCCAAGGAAGGACTTGGGGACTCTGAATCGGGCAAGACGGGAGGTTGAAAGGACAGCCAACATCTACAGATGAGAACCAGCAATAAGCAAATGTTTGTTGAAATCCCGCACTGACAATGGAGTATATCATCAGTGACTGCAGTGATGGACATATATTCACTGGCCAAGATTTGGTGAACTGTAACGCTGCTGTCTAACAATGGATCTAGTATTAGAAATATAAGATATGATGATGATATAGCGAAAGAGGGACACTAGGTCGCAGAACAAAAGAATCTGGCAGAAATAGAAAATATATTACGAGAGGTCAGATGTAACTGTAATGCTCAACGATAGATCAAGTATTGCAGAAAATATGTGGACATTTCAACAAAGGGGACTATGGTCGTAGGTAAAGGGAGTCTGGCAATGACACAGACAAGTATAGATTAGCGGCGAGATAGAACCTTAATATTCAACGATGAATCGAGTATTAGGACGATATGATGATGATGCTCGCAATCATTTCGCTCGACGTTGCGAACTGCTTAAACGTGCCATATTTTTGGAGACAGTTAAATGACATTCTGTTACATGTGTAGTCGTTGTATAGAAGGCCGCACTACTTCTGAATGGTTTTATTTTGTTTTTATTAATTAATTGTTCTGTAGATTGTTGGGAGAATGTCTTCGTAAACGTCTCTTTTACGGATATTATCTCTTGCTGTGTTTAAGCACAACCAATCTAAAGCGTAGACTATCTTACACGATTGATTAGATTGTCAGGACAACATGCGAAAGAAGACAAGAATGACCATAAATATTACAACAGAAATGGCGACGTTACGGGTATATTTTAAGCCTTCGCTTCTTTCCGCTTCGGATCGCAAAAAAAAAAACGAAAAAAAAACGTAAATAATTTATTTTTGAATAAAAAATAATCCAGGAAGTATGAAATCGAAGAAAAAGAAGAAATAATATTTCAGAAATTCAGTTGTAAACAATTCTTTAGCATCAAACTGATAGCACGATATCAAGGATTAAAATACGAGAATGAATTTATTTCACAATTTAATTCCTATTTCACTACTTGGAATCAACAAAACGAAACTAAATCGATAATCATCCTTATATAGTAAAATTCTCTTTTATAATTTAAACCCTTGGAGAAATAAGCTCATGCAAGTGGTAAGTCTGTTTCTATGTAACAATTTTAGTTAAGGCTTTTTCCCTCCTCTTCTTATATAAATTAATTCTCTTTTGTAATTATAAACTTTTTAGAAGTCGGATTACATAGATGCTAAGTCTACGATAGGTTAAAGCGAGTTGCTTTTTTTTCGGGAATTTAAACTGCATTCTTCATTTTTAGTTTTACATTATTTAATTCAAAGCTTCTTTAGACTATATATATATATATATATATATATATATATATATATATATATATATATATATATATATATATAAAGCTGAATGTGTATGTGTGTGTGTGTGTGGTCACGAATAGGATCCTATATGGTTACCTATTTTTAAAAACTGATTACATATAATGATAGAAGATGTATCAAAATACTGAAATGGGTATGTTTGATCCTGCAGAACGGTGTTTCATTGAAATTGTATGTAAAAATAAAACTGAATTCTTCATTTATATTTTTACATTTTTTAATTTCTTTAGACTATATATATATATATATATATATATATATATAACTGCTTTGCTATGATGAATAAAAAAGGAACGCGTTTTGTTCTATCTTTTCAAAGCGGTTCTCATAATGCAAAATATATATTTACGCATATTTAAAAGAGGGTAATAGTTAAGGAAGACATAAGAAAGGCAGGTTACTTACATATGTATGAGAGCGAGAAAAAAGAGAGAGAGGGAGACAAACAGACATATAAATGGACAGATATATCTTTTCTTTATACCCGACTACACTGCACGCACTGCTCCCATTTGGTACAGCACATCATAGGCATGTCTTTTCTTTGAAGGAGATAGAAAATCGCCACCCGAATTCACATGGTTTAATCGACTTCCGTCTGCGGTCACTCCTAACCTTTGAAAGTGTCACTCAATTTTCCATTCTTACGAGGTCTTCGTTATGCAACCTTGTTACAAATGGCTCAGTTATGTGCGTTTGTTTGTGTATAACTATATTTTTTTATAGATATTATACATTTTTAAAATATATGACCATTAAATATATATAAAAAATTAAATATATACATATAAAATTAAATATATATATAAAATTATTGTTTCATGTTTATGCAATCATCAGTGTAGGAAGTGATAATTACTGCCAGTTGGGAGATTCGAAGCCAGTTGTTCCACCTTTGGCTTAGCAGACTAGCATCTTTCCTCTAGGCCGCCCCCAATTTTCACAGAAATGAAAGGAAATTAAGTGTATATATAGGGATACATATATATATATATATATATATATATATATATATATATATATATATATATATATATATATATAAATGTAATTCTTGGTTCGTTCAAAGTCGATAGAACCATATTTCCATATTACCAATTTAATTGAAATTTTCAGAAAATCTATTTTTAAAGTCAAGGAATGTTTGCATGTTATCAAAATAATTTAATATTGCGAATTATAAAAGATTAAATTAAATAAAAAACATTTTTCGTAACTGCGAGATTATCGCCATTTCATTTCCGGTAGAAATGAGCCTTTAACTTATTGAGAAGTATTATTTGTATTAATTTTTATGATACTCATGCAGAGAGTGACCCGTGCTGAAATAATAACGTTATTATTTAAAAAGCCATTCTTAACATGGGGAGGGTAGGGTTTTTTGTACCAATTCTGTACTTTAACCTTACAATTGCATAAAAAACATATCGTAAAACTTTAATTAAACGTGGAAATACGATTTAAAAAATAGCGCGGATCACTCTCTGCTTTAGCACCATTTTTATTTATTGTGGACTATTATTCTCATCTTAATTAGTTGTTGTTTCGCGACTTTTCGGCCAACTATTCTTCTGGCCTTCATGAAAAGAAGTAAGTACGTGAGAAATTATTTTTTCCTTTTATAAATGTTTAGTAACTTTTTCCTTTTATTATTCTTAAAGAGTAAAACTTTTCTTATTCATGAAAAGAGTTAAGCCTACGTAAATAAATAAATAAATTTTTGTACACGTGACAAATTATCAATAAATGGTTTAGTAACTTTTTTTTTAATTATTTATGAAAAGAGTTAACGTAAATAATGTTTGTAAAAGTGCAAAAGGCAACGTAAGTGGCGTAGTTGTACAACCATCAGCCCCATGCGTAATTTCTATACTTATAGGTTTTTGGAAAATTTTTTCACTGGATTGATTGGACAATAATTAAACAGATTATTAAAAAAAATTAAAAAAAGAAATCATTATTTCGATATTTAAAAGTGGTGCTCACTTTTTAGTTATAACGTTCTGATAAATCAGTCACCCATTTTGTAACCAATAAAAACGCGGTATATCAAAACCATAGAAAGTAAAAATATGAGCCTCTACCGCATTTGTAAGTCAGAAATGTATTTGTTTCTTAGAGAAAAAATAGTTTGAACATGACTTTTTTATTGTTTTTATAAAAATAAAGTTTCGAGTTTTATAAAAAAAATGTTTTACTTATTTAGTTAAAAGTCAGTTTGTGGGTGGTTTTTTTTAATAATTTATTTGTATGAAAGGTGAGTTTGTTGGTGCTTCTTTACAATAATTTATCTGTTTTTATGAAAGGTGAGTTTTTTTTCAAAACTTTTGTTTGTTTGTTTGTTTTTTTTAAGTATTATAGATTTCACTTCCATGCTGGAAAAATATTTAATAATTTGGTATATTTTTAGATTAGGTCCACCTTAACAATTTTCCTGTAAATGACGGCATTTAAAGGTTTTCGAGTATGCTGAATACGGAAATCGCATTGAAATTTTGCAGAAATAAGTACTTATCAAGATATAAAAAGTTGTATTATGCATTGTATTCTTTGGCGGCCATCTTTTTACGCGCACACACGCCATAAACAAATGCAGGCGCGTAAAAAATGGCCGCCAAAAATTACAATGCATAATACAACTTTTTATATCTTGATAACTACTTATTTCTTCAAAATGTCAATGCGATTTTGGTATTCAGCATAGTCGAAAACCATTACAAGTCGTCATTTAAAAGAAAATTGAGGAGGTGGACTTAATCTAAAAAATTACCAATAATTTTCCATTCCGTACGCCTCCCGATGCATTGCTTCGTCAACATGCGACTATTTTTTTATCTCCCGAAGGCACTTCCGTATTTAGAAAAAAAAATGGGTGACCGATTTACCAGAACGTGGTAACTAAAAAGTGAGTATCCCTTTCAAATGTTGAAATGATTTTTTTTTTAAATTTTTTTTCATAATCTGGTTAGTGTTCAATCAATAATAATCCAGTGAAAAAATTTCAAAAAACCTATCAGTATAGAAATTCGCATGGGGGTGATGGTTGTATAACTCCGCCACGTAAGTAAATAAATAAAAAAATGTTACGTGCGCATGCTGTAGCCTTGACTAGGGTAGATTAAGGGAACGACCATTAAATAATTCTGCGGGTCGCCAGGGAAATCAACTCCCAAGGAGTACCAAAATAGTTTTTATGATATGAAGAAATTTTTTTTTCGAAAAGTGGGTGATCACTTTTTCATGCAAATTTAGTTAAAAATGAGCACCCACTTTCTGGCTACCTGAGGAAGGGGCTTTTATTTTCGTGTTTATTGGCTTAAAAGTTTTTTGACAAGGCAGTTTAGTACGTGAGTGCATATTTAACAGTTTTTGTTTATACTCACGCGTAGCATAAACAAAGGCTACGTCTGTGAAATGGAAAACAATCCCCGAGTTCAGGTGTTATTACCATGCAAAAGAAATCAAACAAAAAACTTTTTAGCCAAGAAACACACAGAAAAAAAATAGCATCCATTTTTTTCTGTCGAATTCATTTGCTGTTTTTATTGAAAACTATTTTCCCCCGGATTTTTTATATAATTTTCCATTAAGGGCCGTGCGTCTCACGTTCGTATATAACAACATTTTTTTGTAGATTTCGGTGTGCTAAAAACGAATCTGCAAACCGTTTCCGTCGCAAAAAATAGTTTTTATGATATGAAGAAATTACTTTTTCGAAAAGTGGGCGATCACTTTTCCATGTAAATTTAACTTAAAATGAGCACCCACTTTCTAGCCACCTGGGAGAGGGGGGATTTTTTCCCATGTTTATTGGCTAAACAGCTTTCGTTTATGCTCACGCATAGCGTAAACGAAGGCTACGGCTGTGAAATGGAAAATAGTCCCAGACTTCAGGGGTTATTACCATGCAAAATAAATCAAACAAAAAACTTTTTAGCCAAGAAACACACAGAAAAATGCCCCCCTCTCATGTGGCCAGAAAGTGGGTCCTTATTCTAAGTTACATTTACATTGAAACGTGATCACCCACTTTTCGAAAAAGTAATTTCATGAATATCATGAAAACTTTCTTTTTGCTACGGAAACGGTTTGCAAATTGGTTTTTAGCACACCAAAATCTACAATAAAATATTTCGTTACATACGAACGTGAAACAGGCCTTAAAGTAAAATAATACCGGATTTTTTTGAGCAGATTTGCCGTTTAGTTGTACAAATATCCTCAAACCAGGTAATCACTAAAAGGGACTCTTAAAAGTCGTTACCTGCATCGAGCAAAAGTTTAAAACCACCGATTATATGCCAGTCTACATCACGGTAATATATATTGAGTGAGTTCCTAACCGTATTTTGTATAGTTTTTTTGTTTAAACTCATTTTCCCAAAATTTCCACAAATTTAACGTGTTCGATACAGTCTGCCGCCATTTGTATTTTTCAGATATACCGATAAACATTGAATGATTTTGAACCGATCATACATTACATAAAAACACTAAAATCTTATCCAGTTAGGTAGAACATTTACTTTTTTTGCCTTTGATAACATTTATTTGTTGTATATTTATTAGTTGACAACTTCTTTGTATCTGTGTTTAGTAATATAAACCCTTTTCATTTAAAGTAACGTTTAGTCGGCTTGAAAACAGTGTCTATCGGTGTATTTGAAAGCTAAACTAAAAAACTATACAAAATACTGTCAGAAACCCACCGATTATGCCAGCCTATGTCATAGTAACATATATTCGGTGGGTTTCAGACACTGTTTTGTATAGTTTTTAGTTTTCAACTTACTTTCCCAAACTTAACGTATTCAACAGAGTCCGCGACCATTTCTGTTTTTCGAGACGGTTAAACATTTTACATTAAATAAAAACACTAAACAATTATCCAGTTAGGTAGAAACGTAACTTATCTTACCTTTGCTTTCATTTATTTGTTTTTTGACAACTTTTTTGAATCTGTGTATAGTAAATCCCCCCCACATCACCCAAATATTAATTACTAACTCACATTTTTGTATACGTAAAACAACAATAAAAAAACATTTAGCGTTTCAACATTTTTGCTACGTTCAGCTTCATCCACTGATTGTTGGTCGAGTCCAAACTATGAATGATTGACAGAAACTCCCCAGGATCCAGATCAAATTCTGCAAGAGTGCCATTTTTTTTCATTTTCGCCTTCTTTTTCACTTTTTGGAGTGGATTGCTGTACTAAGAATATAAGAAACATGCATTTTCTCTTTTTATTAAATTTTTCCATGACACCAAATTGAGCCAGTGCAACGCGTGGCAGGGTACAGCTAGTATATATATAAGCTTGTAGTTATGGGTTAAGAAACAGCAAACTCCCCAATTTCATATATATAAAGCTGAACGTGTGTATGTGTGTGTGTGGCCACTCCTATATGGTTGACTATTTTTAAAAACCGATTACATATAAGGATAGAAGATGTATCGAGGATCAGGAATGGGTATGTTTGATCTGGCAGAACGGTGGTTCATAAAAATTGTCGGGTTTGCGCTCGCGCCTGGCTCCCAAAGTATGGAAATAAAAAATGAAAAAAAAAACTTTTACCAGGGTTTTTGATATAAATGTACATAAGAATACTTTGATAAGTATGTTTCAACTTAAATAGAGATGGTATAATAAAATTGTTGGGTCTGCGTCGCGCCTTTACTCCATGGAAATATGGCACAAACTTTAACAAAGACTTTTTATATGTATTTGCGTAAGTATACTTTGATAATTATGTTTCAGTTCGAAGAAATATGGTATAATAAAAGTATTGGGTGTTCGTTCGCGACTGACCTCCATAGAATGAATATGTCACAAAGTTTTACAAGGTTTTTTTTAAAGGGATGAGGGCCTACAATAACACCTTAACTTTAATCTTAATTCACGTTAGCTTTTATTTATTTTTTTTAGTTGAATCATATTGTGTCGAATAAATTCCCCTCATAAATTCACGTTCTTGAAAGCCAAAAAAATGTCGGAACTTTAGACAATTCTCAACACAAATTTTGCATAACTTTTTTTTGTTTGTTTTTTCCTTCTCCACTTGCACGTGGCACTCTTTCGTAAATAGATAAATAGATAAATAATAAAAAATAAGAACGTTACTTGTTATCGTGTCAAAAGAAGGAAAAAATCCTGCTCACGTGATTACGTGTCTTTTTAAAAACATTTGCATAACCTTTTTATTTTTATTTATATATCTGTTTAAGTTTTTTTTGTCAGTGTGCTAGAAGGAATTCATTTGATTACAACCCTTTCCGCGTGTTCTGTACATTACAATAGTACAACCCTGAATCCGACGGCGCAATACTACACCGTTCAATACTGTAAAACTGAAACGAAGCTGTTCTGCTGGAAAAAGGTGCCATTTTCTTCTTATTCATATTTATATCGATTCTTTGCTTTAAAAAACTAAAGTAATTACGTGTTTATTTTTTTAATATTCCATTTTGCTGTTTCGGATTATTTTACTAAAGTAAGTAAAGCTTCATTATTTTTTAAAACTGTTTTTGTTTCTTTATTTTTCGATATTTCGTCGCTATTATTTAGTAAGAGTGTTTAGCAGAAAAGCCAACAAACGACTACCCCAAAAAATAAATATACAAGAAATAAATGTTACCATAGTCAATAAAAGTTCAGTGCATGTTTTTTGTTTTGAAATAGTTTTCAATGCTCTTTACTTGAAATAATTTCAGCCAACCGAAATTAAAACGAAATTTGAGGTGATAACTACTTAAATGAATTTTTATATAAAGTACACATATCATAATCGAATATTCCTCAAGCACAAACTAACAGAAAATATTAAAATATGTTTATAAATATTCCTTACGGTGACGGAACTCTCTTAAATTGTTAACACAGAATGCTCAGGTGCCCCTCTTTCAAATTGAAAACGGGGCTCTCCATTTCAAAATCGCTGCCATTTTGATTTTTTTAAACCAGTTTGTGAATTAAAAAAAAAATTTTTTACGAACTACTTAAAAATACAAACCAATGAACTTTTCTACCATAAAAGTAACTTTTATTGACTATGTTAACATTTATTTCTTGTATATTTATATTTTTATACATATAACATTTTCTCTTTGTAAGGAAACATCATTTTGTTGGTCACTCTTGGCTACGAATGGAAATAAAGTTGATATAAAAATATATTTTCATGAAAATTAACTTTACTTTCATCATATTTTGCTTAGGGTAAAATTTTTGAGTATCAAAACCTATCTCTTTACAACCCCTCCTTTTCATAACCTATCATACTTTCATCAATCACAGTCCTATTTCTGTAGGCTGTTTTTGAATCCAGTCAACGACGGGTACTTCTGCTAGTATATATATATATATATATATATATATATACAAAAGGGGGGAGTTTGCTTTTCCCAAACCATACCTATAAGCAAGTATCTGGTCTACCTATAGGCTCCAGTGTCTCCGGCCTCTTAGCCATTGCTTACATGGATAAACTCGAGAGGCAAGCACTCAGCACCTGCCACTCCTACCTTCTCTCCCGTGATAAAACTAGTAAAATCTTCAATACATTCAACAATACTGGCTCCCACCACGTGCAGTTTTACATAGAGTACCCAAAAGCCTCCTGTTCTCTCTCACTCCTTGACTTTAAACTCAAAGAGTTCTACAGGAAACCAGCTTGTAGGCGTCTGTTCGTCCACTTTAGATCGGCCTTACCCCTCAAAGATTAACTGAGCTATGCACGTGCAGAGATCTCGCGTATACGCAACAAGTGCACTAACACACCCGACAAAATCCTACACACTAACAGCTTCCTACACGCCCTCTCCATAAATGACTATCCTAACTCCATCTTAACTTTACTCAGAAAGAGAAAAACAAACACCAACGCCACACTCTCTCAAATACCTGTTTTCCCAAGCACCCTTTCTTCAACGATAGAATCTCCTTAGCCATATGTAGAGCTATACATAGCAAGAAGCTTAACATACAACTTATTCACACCGGCACCACCTTGCAACAGCACCTAACTCGGAAACAATCAACACACAAACTGGACACTTAGCCAACTGCCCCATCCCAGATACAGGCTTATGTTCTCGCACCTACTTGGTCTATGACCTGCAATGTACCAAATGCAACAACTCATATATAGGGAGTGCCATAAGACTTCTACATCAACGCATTAAAGAACACTTAAACACTAGAATCTCCTCATTTCACAAGCATATCATCTCATGCAACAACACGGAGCTTTACATCTGTGTTAGTATCCTTGCCTCAGTCAGAAACCTAGGTAATCTTAGACTTGCTGAAGCACTTCTTATCACCAAACACAAACCTTTCCTTAATAACAGACTCGACCTGAGCTCTCCCTTCATCCTTTGATCCTTAATAACAAGAGAATTCATAATAACAACGATAGAATAATTATATATACAAAAAATAATAGAATTTAATAAAATAGAAAGAAAAGAGCCATACAGTAATATAATAGACTATGAAATATATAGGAGATGATAACATTCACTTGAAACATTGAGGTGAATAAAGGGATAGAATTATAAGATGAACATATATCTAGACACAAACCAAAAGCAAATAAGATGACATAGAAGGTAGATAGTACGATACATATATGTAGATACTGGGATATATTACTCTTTATGCATTAATACCAGCAAACATAATTTCACTAAGGATTTTAACTTAGTCTTTAATTAATAAAGTTACGACATTATGCCAATAAAGGTTGATTCGGGTGAGGTGAGAGTAAAGAGAAAGGAGGGGGAGATAAGAGGAGGAGTGCGTAGGTTGTTGGTGGGATCGAATGAAATAGAGGTGAAAGAAATTAAATAAACAGAATAGTTATATTTTACAATGTCACCTATAAAAAAGATAATAAAATTAAACTGAATACAAAGAGAAGAATAGGGTATGAGAGATATGAGCGTGAATAAGAGAACATAGACATAAGATGAGATAAAGAGAAAAAGAGGATAAAGTGAGTAAGTAGCCAATACGATGAAACAAACACAAAATTATTAATATATAATAAAAAATAATATTTTAGCCACTATATATATATACATATATATATATATATATATATTACTAGAAATTAAGCCCCGTTAGCTCCATTATACCGATTATTATATTATTATTTATTATATATAAAGAGATAAAATATAAATAACAAAATATATTTATAACAAGTTAAGAGTAGAAAAATAAATAAATAAATAATAAAGTTAAATACAGTTATCTCTCTTACAACATAAAATACCCAAATTTGCCTGCAGTACTATAATAAATAAAAAATATATTAAAATCTTGGCCGCCTCGCTATTATTAAAAAACAAATGAATAAATAAGCAAATATACATTATCATAATAGGATAATAAATGTAATCAATTGTATGTTTTATAATATTAGATAAGGAAACAAATAACATCACAAAAATATAGTATAAAAATAATAATAAATAAAACATTATCCACTAATCAATTAACCAATCACTTCTGTTTGCGATAATACGCTCTTGCTGCGGCCCTGGTCTCTTTCACCACGTTGGATAATACTCTTGTTTTCTTTTTGAGAGATGGGTGGTTCTCTCGAAATTAGTCAAAGTGCCATACCACCAACGGACTTTACGTACTCCGGACTTTCCAGCACCTTAGTTTGCTGACTATTATATAGTTAGTACAGAAATGATAGATGAATAATTAATTAGACACTTCTCTCGAACATATTCGTATATTTGTTTGTTTTTCCTCCCCTTCCGTCTTTCTTCCGGTCTTTCTACATTGCTCTCGGCTTTTCAAACTTGTATATACCCCTTTACCAGCAATGCTTCAAGCAAACTACCATTTACTGTTATTTATATATATATATATATATATATATATATATATATATATATATATAAACTAGCATGGGTGGCCCGGCGTTGCCCGGGTGTTTGGAGGTGTATGCTGAGCAAAAATAAATAAATAAAAACTAAAACGGTCAATTTTTTTGAAATTTGACCCCTATTATGACCCCTGAAAATTTATTATTTTGGGCTCAAATTAAGTTATTAACTTAGATCCATGTCCAAGGACCTATATCTAAAATGTCAAGTGTTTAGACCAAAAATTGTTGGAGAAGTTTGGTAGAGTTCTCAAAGGTGAAATCGTTGAACTTTGACCCCTTAACAGCAAAATTTCTGGCCGAAAACCGATCACATCAATTTTCCCAAATCTCCTAATGTACCCTGGATATCAAATTTCAAGTCTGTAGACTAAAAATTGACAGATTTATTGCGAAGGGAAATGTACACAGGCACACAGACACAGAGACATGGTCACTTTTACATATATATATATATATATATGTGTGTGTGTGTGTGTGTGTGTGTGTGTGTGTGTGTGTGTGTGTGACTGTATGGATATGTAGATATATGCATATATATTATGCATATATATTATGTATATATATAGTCACCCACGTACAGTACTATTTCGCTATATCACAGCTCAGCAGTGCGGTTAGGCAGACAAAACTTCTTATCATTACTATATGGCTGCTGCTGTGCGGGTAGTGAAGTAACGATCTTTTGAAATCGTCCAAATGCCTAAGCTCGATTTGTTTACACAAAGAGCATCGTTTAATACGCTAATGGCAGTTTGTATATCACTTTATATATATAAACAAATTTAATGGGATCTTTTTTTAATACATAAAAACTATTACGATTGGCATATACAAACTGATTTACATTTCAAGTAAAGTTATCGTTGGATTTTTCAAGGTTAGACCCAAAGAGTATATAAGCTGACAAAGCACATTTGCCACTTACAAACCAATTTCCATTTCTTATTTCAGGTTATTGGTAATATAACACATTTAGATAGAATTTATGCCAATAATTAGTTTATCTGGCTTATACATTCAGCTTTTTTGAAACTTTTCAAATAATTACCTAAAATTTTTAAAATCAGCACAATTGGAGACTTCATTGTACACTAGGCAACGCAAGTTGGGTTTAGATTGTGTGTCTGTCTGTATTTTTTATTTTTTATTTTTTTTTTTTTGGTCTTGGTTTCCATTTTCCGAACTCTTTTAATTGAATCTGTTTGTTGTTAAATTTTTACAGAGTTGAAATTGAATTTTCAGTCCGCGTAATATTACCCTCCGTGGCAGATTCCCTCGGCAATCTTTTTAAAGTAATTACAGAACAAAAACTGATATCAGTTTCACTCTCGCATCATATTTTGCAGGCGCCTTATTTATTTGCCATCTCGTTCATTTCTCATAAACATAATTAACTTTAAATATTCCGTCGTCGACGTTGTCGTCGTCGTCGTCGTCGTCGTCGTCGTCGTCGTCGTCGTCGTCGAAGATACTAATGGCTACGTGGCAAACATAAAACAAAAAACGTTTCCTTTCCTTCGGAAATTTTTCCTGGCAAAGACCAGACGCATGTTGAATAAAAAAGCAATGCGACAAGAGTCTTTTCAATAATGAGCCCCCCCCCATTTTTCTAATTTAAAAAGTAAAACGTTGAAGAACTACAAAAATAGAAGTGGTACCAATTAAAACGAGCGACTTTTTGTGTTCCGGAATTTACGAGCCTCTTTAGATGCCTCAGTCGTAAAAGTCCGGGGCGCTCGGTGACATTCACATCTCTGTCGCCACTTTGAAATCGACGACCCCATCTATTAACTGTGTTGACATACACTGCATCGACTTCGTAAACGTTGGACAGGCTCGGTCGAATAATGATCCCAAAATGGATGACAGAAACACACGTTTACTTTGATTATCCATAGACCCCCTACATGCACCCAAAGTTTTAAAAATTTAGGCAAATCCATATATACTTCCTTCAAAACGATAAGGAGCGTTCGGTTTTAAATGTGAGAGAAATCCAGTTACCTTGAAAAGGGAATCTATAATATAAATCTTACCTGTCTGTTTAAATGTGTGTATGTATGTATGTATGTATGTATGTATGTATGTATAGTGCCGGCAAAAAGTTTATCGGCACTTGTAATTTTTTCAAAAACTGCAAATTTAAGCTAAATTTAATGTAACTATTTAAACAACCTATACCTCATTTGATTCACTTTTTATTCCTCTATAATTTTTCCTGTTCATATTTTACTTTTAATTGAAATATTCTAGTGTTCACGTCAATTTAAAAAATAACTTCCAATTGAGAAGACAAAAAGAAAGTCCGCAGAAACAAATTCGCTTAAAACCAGCTTAAATTATCGCCCCTAAATCAGTTTAGAATATCCATCAATAGGCAACAAAGCATCTCTAATCGTAATGGTTGTTGTTCCAGGTTATACAACGTAACATTTAGTCTATATGCCACGATTTTCTCTTAGTGATCGTCAGGAGCTCATTAATCTCTACCTTTCTGGTTTGTCCAATCGGGAAATCGACCGCATATTGAAATGTGATGAGAAAACAGTACGAAACACTGTGAAAAAGCATCAAAGCACCGGCAGTGTTCGTGATGCCCCTAAATCTGGTCGTACTAGAGTTACTTCTAACAGGGAAGACAATGCTATCGATTCACAGCCTAAGAAACAGATTTAGAAACGGCTCCCCAAATCCAACAACAGGGCAATCTTGTTAAAAAAAATGCTCTCTTTCTACTGGCAAGAACAGATTAAAGGAATTTAATTTGCGAGGATATGTTGTAAGACGCAAGCCAATGATTTCTGTAAAGAACAGAAAGCACCGTCTGGATTCGTCAGATACAATGAAGATCATAACTCTTCATATTGGTCAAAAGTGTTTTTTAGCAACAAAAGCAAGTTCAATAGGCAAGGCAGTGATAGTAGGCAGTACATCCGTCGGAGGAAAGATGAAGAATTTAATCATAAGTGCTTAGTTTCAACGCTGCAAGGTGGTGTAGGTTCAGTTTTAGTGTGGGGCATTATTACTACCAATAATCCAGAGCCTACAGTTCGCTTGCAAGGTCGAATTAATTTGATCAAGTACATTAATATGTTGACAGCATTTTCTACCCTACTTTGGTCGGAATTTGGATGATAATCCTATCTTCATGCAAGATAACGCTCCCAGTCACACAGCTGGCAATGTAAAGAGGTTCCTAGAAGAGCATAATATTCTGTGTTTGGATTGGCCTACACAATTTCCAAACCTCAATCCTATCGAAAACGTATGGCATTACATCAAGCAACAGCTACGCAATGATAACATTTCACATTTGGAAGAATTTTGGACAAAAATTAAAGAAAAATGGGATGCCCTTTTCTTCAGAGTATTGCTGCAGTCTAATTCAAGGAATTCCCAAAAGATTGCAGGCTGTCAAATTGCAGAAGGGCTATTCTACTAAATATTTACTAGTTCATTGTGTTCCAGTTGTATTTGTGTAGCGTTAATGTTCTAAAATTACATTTAAATAACAATTTTCCATTGTGCGGACTTTCTTTTTTGCCTCTTCAGTTTGAAGTTATTTTTTTTAAATTGACGTGAACACTAGAATATTTCAATTAAAAGTCAAATATGAACAGGAAAAATTATAGAAGAATAAAAGGCCAATCAAATGAGGTATAGTTTGTTTAAACACTTACATTAAATTTAGCTTAAATTTGCAGTTTTTGAAAAAATTACAAGTGCGGACTTTTTTTGCCGCCTCTGTGTGTGTGTGTGTGTGTGTGTGTGTGTGTGTGTGTGCATATATATATATCTGCCTAAAACTTTTGACATGGGCGACGGATGTTGACCAGGTTGATATCATTTTGACGCTCACCCCTTCGGACGGCAAACATCGAAAAATTGGCCAAAAACATTAATTCCCTCACCCTCAACTTAGCACTTTCTACAGGGAGAGGTCGCTCTTTCGCCGATATTTCGAAAGTCATCCCCTCTTTTCGATTGTCTAGCCTTAATTTAAATCTACGTCACGGGTTCGAACCTACCTGCCTACTGCCATTTTTTTTTTTTTTTTTTGCTCAACACACACCTCCAAACACCTGAGCACCCAGACTAGTTATATATGAGGAGAAAAATAAAATTGGCGTCGATTACAAAGTGTATCATCTGTTGTGAGACTGCACTTAGCGTTTTCTGCACTTGGTCAGTGAATGCGGCAATTTTTTCCATCTAAAGTCTCTCCTTTTGGGGATCCTCCACATTAAAATCTGACTTTCTAACGTTGTCCTCGTTGGGAAGTAATTATAAAGAACTAATTCCTCAAACGTTTGGGGATTAGAGTGGTCTGTCAGTCTCTAGTTACTTGTGCTCTAAACGCATCTTTATCCAACTTAATACATTTTCTTATATATGCAAAACAGTCTTGATTGCCTACTAAACACTATCATCGCGTGTCGAAGATCTCTCTGTACAGTGGTTTGTCAGGACAACTTTGCATAGTAAAATTTTTCCTTACGCGTAAACCCTGGCCAAATATTCAAGATGGCATAGTATCCGCAGCCCAAATAAGATCTTCTCGGTATGGTCAACCCACACTAGCTTCACCAAGTGATGTTACCTCAAGTACCAAAAAACAAGCTGGATACTCTACCAAACTATATAGATTCTTGTCCTGGAATCCATAAAAACCAATAAACTAAAAAGAAACATATACTATAACATAATAAAATGGTCAATCAGAGATAGGAAAATTTTGTAACTCAATGTTTGAGAGATAAAGAACTTTAACGGAACATTCGAATAACTTTTTATCTCATATAGAGTTCCAGTGTTATCCTCATGTAAGGGAGCCCTTGATATTTGAAATGTCGAAAGTTTTAGACAAACATACATACATACATACATACATACATACATACATTTAAACAGACAGGTGAGATTTATATTATAGATTTCTAAATTAATTCATTGATATATATTGCCATGTTCTATATCATTTTAAAACGCATTTTTCGCTCTATTGAATCGTGTTATTCGTTACCGTTCTCAATCTCTTGACAGTATGGACAAAATTTAAATTCGCGCGATTTTCTTGTTCCAGTTCAAATTAGGCCGAAAAGCTGCCGAGACAGCTCCAGATATTAATGATACGTTTCACCCAGGAATCGCTAACGAACGCGTGGCACAACGGTAGTTCAAGAAATTTCGCAATTGTGAAGAGAGCCTCAAAGATGAAGACAGTCGAGGCCGGCCGACTGCGGTATATAACGAACGTTTGAAAGCCTTAATTCAAGCCGATCCTCGCAAAACCACATGAGAATTGCTGTTGAACTCAAGGTCGACTACTCAACGGTCGTTCGCCGTTTAAAGAAATTATGGGTGTCAAAAAGTTGGATAAATGGGTACAGCGTGAATTGAACAATAATCAAAAAATCGTCGTTTTGAGGTGCTTCTACGCTTCTTCAGCGCAACAAAAACGACCCCTTTCTCGAGCAGATTGCGACATGTGATGAGAAGTGGATCCTCTACGGCAACCGGCGACGTTCCACATAGTGGTCGGGTGTCGCAGAAGCTCCACAACTCTTCCGAAGCCGAAATTGCACCAAAAAAACGTTATGGTGACATTTTTGTGATCTGCGACCGGTCTCATCCATCACAGATTCTTGAATCCGAGAAAAATGATTACGGCGGTGTACTGCTGACAAATTGATGTGATGCATCAGAAGCTCCAACGTATGTGCCCGATTGGTCAATAGGAAGGGACCAGTTCTCCTCCATGACAACTCTCGCCCGTATGTTGCTCAACTGACCCTGCAGAAGCTAAACGAATTGGGTTACGAGACTCTGCCTCATCCGCTATATTTACCAGACCTCTCGCCACCGATTATCACTTTTTGAAGCATCTCAACAACTTCCTGCGCGAAATTGGCTTTCAATGACTTCATCGCTTACAGAACTCCGGATTTCTCTGCTAATAGGATAAATAAACTTGTTTCTCGTTGACAAAAACGTATCCAGTCCAATGGTTCTTATTTCTATAATAAACTTTATTATTAAAGGAGTTATGATCTTTTGACGTTGAACATAAAAAACGACATTATTTTTGCGCCAACCTAATAAAAAAAAAGCCACTACAGAAACGGAAACAATGAAAACACAAAATAAAAAGCAGTGTAATAAGACCCTTCTAAGCTTTTCTGAAATTACGATCGCCTACATTTTTTCCTGTTTGTTTAGAATTAAACAAAATAAGAGCAAAATAATAGCTTAAAGGATATGATTTGGTTATTATGATTATAAGCGTCTCTATTCCCAGACTTTTTTGTACGGGCATTTCAAATTGTTGTAGAGTATAGAAAATTCAGTATGTTATTGCTATATATCTTATAAGATGGCTGACCAATTTTTATGATTTCAGGTTCAAATGAGCAGCTACAGCAGGAATTGGAATACACCCTACTAAAGCCTGATTGTCACAGCTGGTGAATTTCAAAAATGCAATCTGGACGTGAGGATTCTTTAGAAGAACGATATGTAATGACATTATGTTTTAAACTTGAAATATTGGAATCGAAACGTCCAGTCAATTTTGGAACCATCTCGTATGAATTGAGCATCAATTTTTGAAGTAGCATGCGAGATTCAAACGAAGGGAGGGAGTCTGTGAGGGATGATGAGAGGTGTGAGAGGAGTAAGGAAGTCAGAACACCAGAAATTATTTGTTCAATAAAGAATTCCATGTATGAGGAATGGCGTATGTTTATAGAGACAATAACTGCACTGTTTGATGTCAGTATGGAAACTGTACACATATTTGCGAGGAACGGGAGATGCGGAAGATTTGTGCGAAGTGTGTCCAAAGGGTAACTCCACCATTGACTATTTGACGAAGATGGGCATCAAGACAGTTTCTCAACCCTCCTATAAGCCAGACCTTGCTTCCTGTGACTTTTGATTATTCCCTAAGCTCAAGGAAAACCTTAGATGCTGTCGTTATGAGACAACTGAGGAGATAAAAGTGACCATGACGAGGGTCATTGATACGCTCACACAAGAAGATTTTCACGGGGCCTTGCAGAAGTCGTTGGAACGGTATAACAAACACATTGCAGTCGGAGGAGATTATTTCGAAGGGGACTAGAATTTCATGCGTGTACTATCATTGAAAGTGCCTATACGAAAAAAGTCCGGAAACTAATCTAAGGCATCTCGTAAAAGTTTTTATGCTGTTTGATGGTGTTGTTTTCGTTTTGCGGCATATCAACCCTTTTCGAGTTATTTAATGCTGAAGCAAATCATTAGCGTTGATGCGTTCAGTAATTTATATCACCAAATAATTATTCATGATGTTTGATTCGATTGTTTTCTATAAAGACATTTATTGTTTTAGGGGGTTTTGTCTTTGCAAAACATGATTGAGTTTTGCAAAGGGAAAAGAAAAAAATAATAACATCGATGTTTGGTGCATTTTGTGTCTGAAAGTCGGTATTTTTAGACAGCCCCATTTGATAACACCAAATTTGAACTCAAGCATGAGAAAATAAAGTAGGGGTAGAGTTTTGGAGTGGATGTGTTCCTTCAAGCTAATACGGGGGGGGGCGTTCTAAAAGTAATATCTCCTATTTTTTTATTCCGCCCGAATGGATGAGAGAGAGAATTGCAAATTGCATTGTTACGATGATTGAACTTATGCATTCTTCGCCTGAAAGTTTCATCTCTCTGTTGCAGATGTTGATGGTGTGAAATTCTCTAAAAAGCTTTTTCTGTCAGTGAATTGCGTCAGAAGCATAAATGTGTCACTGCATTCTTGGCAAAAGTGCATTAAGAACAGTCGTGGCTTCGTAGGAAAATAAATTATGGGGCATAAAATTCCGCTCGTTTTATATGTACCACTCCCGTCTTCAAGTTTTAAGTAAAAGTAAAAAAAAATTAGGAGGCTTTACTTTTGGAAGGACCTTCGTAGAACAACTAATATCTGTTATAAACTGCCGCAGAAGTAATCAAATGAAGTTCGTAGCATTGATCAATGTTATTAACACCAATAGTGTTCCACGTCCTTTGCTTTATGATCATTTGTGTCTTATTAACATTCATCCTCGAATGGCTTTTGACTTGACATTAAGAAAGATCAACTATTTTGATGCTTATTAAGATAGCGTCGATAGATCGATTTTTTAAATATGTGATTTTAACCAAAACCAACAATGTTTACTTGATTGTCGTGTCGAAAATAGCAATATATCCAGAAATTCATCAAGTAGACATATTGTATAAAATGCAATGAAGTGTTCGACTGAGCTTCAGTCCATGGTCCCCCCTCGCCAAACTTTCACAAGAAACACTCGTCTAGCTGAAAACACTATCAATAATTCCCCCCACTCTTTATCTGTGCCTAAACCTAAACGTAGATTCCCTGAACAAGGCTTCTTTCTTAGAACTGCACGCCTGTGGAATTGTCTCCCGTTTTCCTGCTTTCCGGCTGACTACAATATGGTTGTCTTCAAGTCTAACGTAAACAAGTTCTTGATGAGCCGTTCCATATAAGTTAACAAATTTACCGAATTGCCATTACTAATGGTTACTATATTGTCCAATTTCTACTGTACACTCTTTAACCCTTATCCTCGAGTGGCCTCCTGGCCTTGATAATGTGGTGATGCCTGTGTAAAAAAAAAAATAAACAGATATTTTTTTTTAATTTATATTGGATATTATAAATTCCATTTATTCATTTCAATTGTTTGAAATTTATATTGGATATTATAAACTCCAATATATATTTAAAAATATATATATATCTGTTTATTTTGTAATAATACGTTGTTTCGGCTTCAAACGGATCTAATACGTACTTCATTTTATTCAAACTCAACCAGCACTCCTATCAAGGAACACAAACCCTAACGAAAAAAAAAAATAATCTATCGCTATCGGCTAAAACAAACGTTAGCCATTACAATTACATTTACATTAGCGAATCTTGAAGGTGTTCACATCTAGGGAAAATGGCATTTACTTTTAACTATAAATAATTTTCGACCCGATAAATTTTCGTCATTTTGGGATATATTATTATTTTCGACATGACGAGTAAGTAAGTATTGTTGTTTTAAGCAAAAGCAACATATTAAAAAAAATAGATGTATCTTAAACATCGGTGTTTGTTGTTTTTTTTTTTGTTCTTGTTGTTGTTTTTTTTTTTTTTCCTTCTTAGTTGCGGATTAGGATACAATTAAAACTCTTTTTTAAGAAATATTTGTTAACAATGGGAAATTAATCACCCTTTGGGAGTTGTGTTTCCTAATCACAGGTTTGAACGCACCACGACTTTTCAGTAGTTTCACCGTTTCAGAATTCTGAGACGCTCTTCTAAATCGAAGTCTGCAGCTGAGATCAAGTTAAACCGAATTAAATAACTCACTAAATTCAATAACGTATTTTGGTTCATATTTTTTTCTGATTGCATTATGCTTCTGTCATTTATTGCATTCACTCGATCCTTCCGGTAATGCTCGTGAAATATTCACTCTTCTCGAAATAAACTATTTAAGCTTGAAATAAAGACGGTCCATCTCAACCTTCAAACAACTGCATAACTATATAATAAAGATAACCGTGTATTCTTTTCTTTGTAGGTCATCACTTATCAAGGTTCGGATGCCATTCAAGGATAAGGGTAAAGTGTTAGGTAGATGGCGAGACAAGATCAAACAGTGGAACATGAGTAGAGCTAGATTATCTAAATGGATAACTCAGTAGGAATTTATTCACATAAGACTTGAAAATGACCATGTTATAGTCAGCCGGAAAGCAGATAAACGGCATTGCGTTCAACAGATGGGCAGTCCTAAGCAAGAAACTCTGCTTGCCGTCCGAAGGGGTGAGCGTCAAAATGATATCAATGGAGTTTTCGTTTAGTTTTGGGCACAGATCTCTTACTTCTATGATAAAGAGTTGTGTGTATTTATTTGTAAATATATATCCATCTCGTCATATAGAAAGCTGCTCAACAAATAAGGGATGACAGAACGCTAATCTATTCCTATAATATATTTCTTCATATATATATATATATATATATATATATATATATATATATATATATATATATGATGAAGGAGACTTCTTGAATCTGCCCTTATCGCAATTTCAAGCACAATTACACAACGTGCAGGTTTCTATAACATAGCGCCATTAATAAGTAAACTTTTATTAAAAGAACATTATTTAACTGTAGACACAGGTTAACATTCTCACACCATTCAAATACCCCCTGTGATAATTAACACATAATCTCAATAATAAGTTACATAAAAAAACACTCATTTCATTTCTGTTACAAACCTATATTTGAATTTCAACAGATATATTTTTCCAGTAAGAATATTAACTGCGTTCATATCTTTAAAATTACATTAATGACTATATGACATCACTAAAATTTCCCTCTCTTTAACAGCGCCAACCCTTCCCCCTCCTTTTTGAATTTCCAACGTCTTTTTCCGTTTTTTCTGAAATAAAACTGCATCACACTGTGCACGAGAAACATTTTAAAATATTTTGTACTGGTATTTTTTGTTTCTTAATCCCATTCATCCAGAGGAAGTCTCGAAATAAAGACGAAACGTTGATGAACACATAATACGGTTTGTTCCTTTATATATATATATATATATATATATATATATATATATATATATATATATATATACTTATTTATTGTTATATAAACATGCTCACATCCCGCTGCTACAAATAGCCACTTGTTTCAATCAAACAACAGATATCATCAGGCAGCGACTTGACTATTCAAAAGTTCAATGAATAATGGGTTATTCATTGAACTTTAGAATAGTCAAGTCGCTGTCTGATGATATCTGTTGTTTGATTGAAACAAGTGGCTATTTGTAGCAGCGGGATGTGAGCATGTTTATATAACAATAAATAAGTATTATCAGCTCTTTTTATTGAGCACTATCTAACAACCTCGTTGAATTCATTAGTCCATTACTTTTGAATATAAAAAAAACCCGAGTATATATATATATATATATATATATATATATATATATATATATATATATATATATATATGCACACATAAAAGTGACCTTGTAGGTGTGTGTGCTAAAAGTCTCTACCAACTTCTCTCTGAATATCTTGTATACGGAGTTCAAATTTTCTGTTTGGTTTTAGCCAGTAAAAATTGAAAACAAAGCAAATGACCTTGGCGGAGGTAGTTTCTTAAACCTGTTTACATGCGCAAACCTACATTAATAGGTTAAATAACGTTCCTTTTTAACAGTTTATGTGCATAGGGATTTGGCTTAGAGTATAAAGACTGAAGCTGGAGAGTTGTATGTTTTCGTTTCGATTCTAACTGATGACACCCAAATCATTTCTTTACTTTGATCTCGTTACTATACAGTAGATATAATATAATAATCGATAGAAAATTGGCTCTATAATAATGAATACGTAATCTACATGAATATAAACATCGTATTTTAGCGTATCTTACGAGCGGGCAACGCCTGGTGGCCCGCTAGTATATGTATATATGTGTATATGTATGTTTGTATGTATGTGTACGTAGAAAAATTCGAGCATGAAAAGTAATATGGTTAAGCTTAAACATGGAAAAGAAAAGGACAAGATATTCTAGTAAAAAATATAATAAATTCATAACTTACAATATAGCAGTATAAAGAATTGATTATATAATGTTAAATTGAATTTGTTTTTAAATTCTTAATGATGCAATATTTTTAGTTATAGATTTATTACATTTTTTCCAGAATATCTTGTCATTTTCTTTTCTATGTTTAAGCTTAACCATATTACTTTTCATGCTCGCATTTTTCTACTGTAATCCATGGTTTTTCCAGGCTTCTAATAAATTCACTTGTTCTTTGTTTAATTTCAGTCTTATTTTTTGCCCCCATAAACATGTAATAACAATGTACGGCACTTGTCGGTTTTCAATAAAATTTTCCCAATTATCTCCCTTTCATTCTCTGTTTCACTTGTTACTTCTCTTTTCGTGAGAGCGGTGAATTGGTAGCAACAGTAGTTGTTATATAGGGGTTTCATTAGTATTGTTATTGTTCGTATTTCTTGTTATTGTTTGTTGTTAGGTCTTATTTATAGTGAGTCTTAGAGTCTTAGAGTCTTATTAAGAGGTATGTTGTGAGAGAGACTGTTGCGTTCTGTTATGAAAAAATTCATATATATAAAAGCGTAATACTTAGATGTGTTGATGGAAGAAGCTCTTAAAGTGAGGAGATAGTGTTCAAACAGTCTTAGTGTAGATATGAGATGTAGAGTTCACATTGTAGATATAAGATGTGTAGACGTGTATGTAAGGACATTTTATAACACAGATATATAGACATATAATAACAATTTTCACTTTACCTTTTGGTAGAATCACAACACAAAGACGACGTTTATAAAAACACATGATGGATTTATTTCTTCTCACGACCGGCCGTGGTTTTCTCATCAAGAATTCAAAGCTTCACAGATTAAATTTCAAAGTGACCGTCTCGCTTGTAGACGTTCGAATTCCAAACTGCAGACTATCGTCTGTCGTTCTCAAACTCCCTCTGAGTTTCTCCCAGTTTTCCTTAGTTTCTAACTATACTTCCCATTTTCTATGACGTCATACACATGTTAAAACATGTGTCTTCTTTCACGTGTTCTGAACATGCATGCCCAAAACTTTTTCCTTTGTTTACAATAGGAATTTTAACCTATATTCTCAGTAACCTATATTTCCAATATGTTAAAAACATGTTTATTAAATTATCTTGTATCTGCATTCTTTCAATTGAATTTTCATAACAAAATTGACAGTGCACATTCTTTTCTTGAAACTATCTTATCTCTAAGCTAAACAATCGTTTGTTTTACATTCCATTTTCTAATTCTCACACGTAATCTATTTCTAAACCTAATTTACGAGGTTCGAATTTCGTCTATGCTATTTCATTTTCATTTTAACTAAATCTCTCTATTTTTATACTTACATGAAAAGGGGACAGCCCTTATCATGTAACATCGTCCCTGAAGCGACGTGGTTGCTATGGAAAGCAGTTATAAAAAACGTCGCTCACCTCCCTACGTTTTTTTTACGATTTTGAAAACCAGTAAATTAATCATAACTTTTGTGTTACTGAACGAAAATTGAAGATTTCTTATTCACAATATAGCTGAGATGATCTATAAACTGTAATAATTGTTTGAAATTTTGTTGAAAAATGAGTGAACGGTGAAGCTTTAAATGACTAAAACTGCTACTTAACCATATATTCAAATACTACCGTGTTTGAATTATATATATATATATATATATATATATATATATATATATATATACACATATATGTATATATATGTATGTATGTATGTGTGTGTGTGTGTGTGTGTTTGTGTGTCGTTTATGATTTTACAGTGATTTGCAGTGCTGACGCGGTCAACAAGTGTGATGTACAACTCGACTCGGGTCTGCCTCAACCATCGAATGGGGCTGATTGCATGTGTACAGACTGTCCTGGCCCGTCCTTGCCTCTGTATTTTTGCTTTCAGCGGAGAAGGTGTTAGCAGTACTGGGCAAGCTGCTTATTCCTACGTCAGATCACCGAAGTTAAGCAACGTTGAGCCTGGTCATTACTAAAATGGGTGACCAATTTGGGAAGCCCAGGTGCTGTATGTAGGAGGACGTCGACACCTCCCTGCAAAAAGTTGCAAAAACCTAACATCGTCATCTCCCCTAACGGGATATATATGCGACTGGGGACCGCTTGTTAATTTCATACCTCTATGAAACTTCGGTTAAACCCTGAATAGGGTTGTTGCTGACTGCACGCACACATATATATGCATGTGTATATATATATATATATATATATATATATATATATATATATATATATATATACATAAATGTGTGTGTGCGTGTGTGTTTTGAACTCCTGAGTCTCTTAAAGTGTGAATTAATTAAATATAACGTTTTTGTTTCTCTTTCCATTCATGATTTTTCGGTGATTTGTACAACTTCCTTTCCACTTTACTTTTCAATCATTTCAGTTTGAGACGTTTTTTCTTTTGATTTTTCTTTCTTTGTGTAATTGGCGAACGTCCACTTGCAATTTTATTTAATCACTTGACAGTTTGGCGTTGTTAAAGTGTGGAATTATATTTTTTGCTCCTACTAATCAAAGATCAAAGAAGAAAATATAAAAGAGGAAAAAAAACGAAATCAAGATATTTTTGTTGTCCTTCATTTCATTATGAATAACTCCCGATGTCCTTTCAACTTGTGATAGTTCAGTCCTATCCTTTTAAATTACTAAGAAGCAGGATAAAAACTTGTATTAAAAATGAAATAGCAAGTTAGATCATTCCCTTCGTGTGAACTGTATTCAGAAAGAAAAAGCCCTACTCAAAATAAAAGTTAACGGTAAACGATTTTTTAGTTTATCAGAAATATAAAATAGAAATCTACCACTCTATAAGAAAAAAAAATCACTGGTACACTGAACTGTTTCCAGATGTCAGCAAATCTGCTTTTTTTCTTAGAAGAAATTATTTATTGAGATTTTATTATATCCTTTTCCCTGTACAATTATTTTTTTATTTATAAGAAAGAAAGGCTATTTTTAAGATCCGACTTTTTATTTATTTTCAATACTTATCGGAAAAATTTCTGTACAAAACATGTCTAAGAATATTCCAGACATATAAATTACCTCTGAGTGAAATTTGCAAAAGATAGGCTCAGCCGTTTCGGAACATGTAAGGAAGGAACTTATTCACACACACAAACACACACTCACACACAAAGTGACTTTTAGAAGATATATATATATATATATATATATATATATATATATATATATATATAACTTTATTCGATTGGCAAAATTTTAGAATAATTATAAAAAAGTGAACCATATCGTAAATTCAATCAACTAAAAAATGGAAACCGGGGTGAGGAAAAGAAATATATATATATATATATATATATATATATATATATATATATATATATATATATATATATATATATATATATATAATGGGGCAACTTATATGTACAATTAAATAAAATAAATAAGTCGATTAAAAAAACGATCGTTAAAATATACCCAAAGCGCTTTTCGTTCAGACAAACATTTTCAAGGGTCATAAGTCTGAAAATTGTTATTTTTTTTATTTATTTTTTTTTAGAATATTTGGTAGTGATATGGAATACGAGCGGAGAGGAGGTTAAGAAAAAAAAAAAAAACCTGACTACCCAAATAATTCTAACTGAAGCCGGAGGTTTCTCTGCTTGCACAAAGTAGGGGGGTTAGCAATGATGGCAAGTGCTTCGAGGACAGACAGGTGGAACTTTGTGCGTCCTCGGTACAAAACAGAAAAACACTCCGGAGAGAAAACAAGACCGCACTCCTTTTTATCGACCAAGTGTTGGCCGATGGACGATTCTATCAGTTGGGATTTTCTGGTAGTAGGTTGATGATCCCGGATGAAACGGGGAACATGTTGGGCGATTCTGACCTGAAGACGCTGGGTCGTCTTGCCTATATCGACGGCACCACACTGACATTGAAATTTATAAATAACATTACTTGTTTGGGAGATAGGCAAGACATCCTTACGAAATGAGGGAAAGGCGGTTTTTGTGGAAAAGGCAATACGGAGCGATAGAGCACCAAAATTAGAAGACACCAGAGAGGAAATCTTATCGCAAATAAGTTGGCCTTCAAGTCCAATCCAGGGTAACCTAAGGTATACCGGAAATCTACATGGACCGTATTTTGGTAGCTCAGAAAAGGATTGAATTTTTTTATTAATAACTAAGTTAACTAATGGAGGTGGATATCCATTAGTAATAAAAATCCTTTTAATGTTTTCAATTTCCACATCAATAAAAGGTGGGGAACAAATAGCAAGTGCCCGATGGGTTAAGTTTCTAATAAGATTTAGTTTCCTGGTTGTGGGTGCAAAAGAATCCCAACTAAGATAAAGACCAGTGAAAGTGAGTTTTCTATAAATAGATTTCATAAAGGAAAGCCCACGTTTAGAAACTAACACATCAAGGAAAGGAAGGGAGTTATCTTTTTCCACCTCCATCGTAAATTTGAGAGAAGGGTGTAAATTATTAAATAAGTGGAAAAAGGACATAGCTTCATCATGCGTTGCGAAACAAGAAAAAGTGTCGTCAACATAACGCATGTAAAATGCTGGTCTAGGGCACTTGTCAAACAACGTCTGTTCTAAAAAAACCCACAAAAATATTGGCCAAAGTTGGGCCAAGGGGTGATCCCATCGATATACCGTCGAACTGGCGATACATCACATCGTTGAAACTAAAGGAAACTGACTTAGTAGCAAGTTCCAAAAGTTCAACGAACACCGCCTCAGGAAAAGAGGGGAGGGGGCCAGGGCCTCTATAAAGAAAATCAGCACATATGTCAATGACCTCGTCAAGAGGGACATTGGTAAACAAATTGCTAATATAAAAGGAGACCAAATAACAGTTGTTAGTGGTAAGAGGAAGCTCCTTGATAGTCGATGCGAAATGAAAAGAATCAGGTGTGCAATGTGTTGAATAAAAAGAACAGACTGGTTCAAGAATTAAAACCAGCCATTTAGCCAGATTGTGTTGGGCCGAACCTACCATCGACAAGATTGGTCTCAATGGAGTATCAACTTTGTGTACCTTGGGCAATCCGTAAATCCTGGGGCGTTGAGAGCCCACCGGTCGGATATTATTATAAACTTCCTTAGATAAATATTTAAGTTTATGCCATCGAAGTAGTTTATTTTGAAGCTTGGTTTCAATTGAAGGAGTGTCATCAGAGTCCAGGGAACCTAAACAGATAAATTTGCTATCATTGTTAAGAATAGAAAGCATTTTTGCAATGTAGTCTTGACGGTCAAGGATAACTACACCGTTGCCTTTATCTGGGCGAGAAATGTAAATCTCATTATTGCATTTTAATTGCTTAGCCGCAATGAAATGATTACTTTGCCAAATAAAATGGCGAGAAGAAATATTGCATTGACTGAATTTATTGGCTAATTCAGTCAAGCGAGATTTAACAATATTTAAGTTGTCACCCGAACCATTATTTTTTATTTGTGAAAATAAAATCTCAAATTCACTAAGAGTTAGAGTTACGTCAATCTGGCGAGGAGGGACACAAAATTCAAGTCCCCTAGACAACACAAACGTATCGACTTCTGACAATTTAAATTTAGAGAAATTAAATATATGCTGATCCGAGAATGAAGGCTCGCCAAATTTATTTTTAATCAAAAGGTTTAAGAAATTAGTAAATTTTTGATTATTTGTATGACGACACTTAACATCCTTGGCTGAAAGTAGCTTAGAAAATCGAAGTTTATCAAATGGAGACAACGTTTTCCAAGCGAGAGTCCAAACCGAGTAATGTTTACTCTGTAAGCTAAGAAGCACATCAGAATAAAATGTTATTTCGTCTTTTAAAAAGGCCACCGTAAGGTTCCAAGAATTCCTACATTTAATCTTGGAAATGCGTCTACAGATATAGCCCGGTGCAACATGATTCGATAGACATCCACGAAGGAACTTGATTTTACATTTGATGGAGGTGATCTTGTTTCTCAGGTGAATTATATTATTTAACGAATGAATGAAGTTTTTGCCATAATGATTCAATAAATGGGATATAACTTTATTCGATTGGCAAAATTTTAGAATAATTATAAAAAAGTGAACCATATCGTAAATTCAATCAACTAAAAAATGGAAACCGGGGTGAGGAAAAGAAAAAATATATATATATATATATATATATATATATATATATATATATATATATATATATATATATATATATATATATAATGGGGCAAATTATATGTACAATTAAATAAAATAAATAAGTCGATTAAAAAAACGATCGTTAAAATATACCCAAAGCGCTTTTCGTTCAGACAAACATTTTCAAGGGTCATAAGTCTGAAAATTGTTATTTTTTTTATTTATTTTTTTTTAGAATATTTGGTAGTGATATGGAATACGAGCGGAGAGGAGGTTAAGAAAAAAAAAAAAAAAAAAAACCTGACTACCCAAATAATTCTAACTGAAGCCGGAGGTTTCTCTGCTTGCACAAAGTAGGGGGGTTAGCAATGATGGCAAGTGCTTCGAGGACAGACAGGTGGAACTTTGTGCGTCCTCGGTACAAAACAGAAAAACACTCCGGAGAGAAAACAAGACCGCACTCCTTTTTATCGACCAAGTGTTGGCCGATGGACGATTCTATCAGTTGGGATTTTCTGGTAGTAGGTTGATGATCCCGGATGAAACGGGGAACATGTTGGGCGATTCTGACCTGAAGACGCTGGGTCGTCTTGCCTATATAGACGGCACCACACCGACATTGAAATTTATAAATAATATTACTTGTTTGGGAGATAGGCAAGACATCCTTACGAAATGAGGGAAAGGCGGTTTTTGTGGAAAAGGCAATACGGAGCGATAGAGCACCAAAATTAGAAGACACCAGAGAGGAAATCTTATCGCAAATAAGTTGGCCTTCAAGTCCAATCCAGGGTAACCTAAGGTATACCGGAAATCTACATGGACCGTATTTTGGTAGCTCAGAAAAGGATTGAAGTGGAAATTGAAAACATTAAAAGGATTTTTATTACTAATGGATATCCACCTCCATTAGTTAACTTAGTTATTAATAAAAAAATTCAATCCTTTTCTGAGCTACCAAAATACGGTCCATGTAGATTTCCGGTATACCTTAGGTTACCCTGGATTGGACTTGAAGGCCAACTTATTTGCGATAAGATTTCCTCTCTGGTGTCTTCTAATTTTGGTGCTCTATCGCTCCGTATTGCCTTTTCCACAAAAACCGCCTTTCCCTCATTTCGTAAGGATGTCTTGCCTATCTCCCAAACAAGTAATGTTATTTATAAATTTCAATGTCGGTGTGGTGCCGTCTATATAGGCAAGACGACCCAGCGTCTTCAGGTCAGAATCGCCCAACATGTTCCCCGTTTCATCCGGGATCATCAACCTACTACCAGAAAATCCCAACTGATAGAATCGTCCATCGGCCAACACTTGGTCGATAAAAAGGAGTGCGGTCTTGTTTTCTCTCCGGAGTGTTTTTCTGTTTTGTACCGAGGACGCACAAAGTTCCACCTGTCTGTCCTCGAAGCACTTGCCATCATTGCTAACCCCCCTACTTTGTGCAAGTAGAGAAACCTCCGGCTTCAGTTAGAATTATTTGGGTAGTCAGGTTTTTTTGTTTTTTTTTTTCTTAACCTCCTCTCCGCTCGTATTCCATATCACTACCAAATATTCTAAAAAAAAATAAAAATAAAAAAAAATAACAATTTTCAGACTTATGACCCTTGAAAATGTTTGTCTGAACGAAAAGCGCTTTGGGTATATTTTAACGATCGTTTTTTTAATCGACTTATTTATTTTATTTAATTGTACATATAATTTGCCCCATTATATATATATATATATATATATATATATATATATATATATATATATATATATATATATATATATATATATTTCTTTTCCTCACCCCGGTTTCCATTTTTTAGTTGATTGAATTTACGATATGGTTCACTTTTTTATAATATATATATATATATATATATGTGTGTGTATATATATATGTATATATATATATATATATATATATATGGGGGTAGTGTGCGTATCTGTGTGTAGAAAAACATACATTAGGTACACGAGCGTGCGTATATGTATGCGCATGCGGACATGTGCACGTATGTGCGAATATATTCATGCAGGTATATATGTATATTGCGTGTGTATATTTGCGTACGTGCGCGCATGTCAACATACACACTTTTCTCTTCTTCTCTGCACCTTCTATGTACAAGGGGAAGTAGCTCTGTATTTCTTAGAACCAGTTGCTTCTCTTTACCGCTTCTGATTTACGCGCATATACACGGACATTTCACTTCGTAACAAACAATTAACACGAAACAATCAGCAACAACAATTAAAACGAAATTATAATAACTTTAGACAGTACATAAACTCATCGCATTCAAAAACCATATTCCGGAAACTGAACTAACAAATATGCAAGTCGGTTTGAATGCGGGACTTATGCTGGCAGCCAAGATCCAACTTCCGGTGTCTACACAAACAAATGTATTTACATTCGCGAACTGTTTACGATTCCTATTCTCCCTTTAAAAAGAGATATATTGCCGAAATTTTGTGGAAATTCACACACCTACCAGCTTGTGTGACACACTATGTTCGGAGAGGCTTATGTGTAATTTAAAATCATTGAAATTCTTTTAATATTGTAACTGTTATTTATTTTATACATAGGCCGTTTTCATACAATGCATTGCCATAACCGTCAAACACAACACTCTCACACTTCACACAATGTGTTAAGCAAACTCAAAAATTCTCCTTACAATATATATTGAGAAATCAAGTATTTGAATGTGTAAATCTTTAAAAATGTCGGATTTTCTAGTGTCTTCGTCAAGAATATTCCGCCGTTTATTTTGTTCAAGGTGGCTCTGAGAAGAAAATTGCTTGGATGAACTGGATAAGAGAATGGAAACAAGGATAAACATGTGTTACATTAAGAACATGTAGCGAGCAGAGTGACTAAAAACAATACCGAGATAAGTGGAGAGAGAGCATGGACAGCACCTGATATTCACAAACGGTCACCCATTTTAGTACTGACCAAGCTCAACGATGCTTAACTCCAGGGAGCTAACGGAAACCTGGGTTTTAATAGGAATATCAATACACACAAACAATATTATAGGAGTATAAATTTATTTACCAGCATTTAGCTGATCGTATCCTGTTACCTGAGACGATTAGTTAAACAACACAAAACACACACATACACACACACACACACACACACATATATATATATATATATATATATATATATATATATATATATATGGTATTCCATTATTATGTTGTATTCCATTATTTTAAGCATTCCGTTATTCTTAACACTTTATTATTAAAAAAAAAGATACTGACTTCAAAACAATGGAATTGCTAATAAAATTTACAATTTTTGCTCCAATTAAAGCATATTTAGTAAAAAAACAAATCAAGTTTATGCAAGTTTTCAGTTTATATATATATATTATGTATATCTCTACAGGGATCAGTATTGTGCACTACCTAATGATCTTTAAGAAACCAGTCGAAAGTTTCAGTCTAAGTCATTGTTGAGATTGTTTGTTCCCTAGATGGATTTGATCCTACGCATTTCTAGGAGATTCTTCCTCTCAGGCTTTGCCTTTTCCTTTTGAGGTACCAGGGAATACTGACGGGACTGCCGAGGCATTTTTGCAGGCCATGTGTGCTCTTAAAATCCCATTTTCCGATCCTTGTATTACATGTTACCGCCGCGAGGATAAATATCCTTAATACGTTTGGAATAAGCGAAAAGGTGTTATGATTGGTTTCAACAAGATAGGGAAACTTCTTTCCGTAAACTATACGAAGGCCCGGGGGGGGGGGTACTCGAATATAAGGGTCAAAAAAGATTTTTTGATTTGGCGATGAACGCCGCCATCAGAGCTTGGAACTAACGTGTTGAATGTGCAGAAGATAACTTAAGATGAATTAATTATCCGAAGGGACAGCTAAACAAGTATTTGAAACCGACCATGTTTTAGTCAGTTAGGAAGCAGCCCCGTTGTATTTTTCGCCACAGATGGGATGTTCAAAGAGAGAAACTTTGTTCATAGAAGTGTAACGCTACACACGTTTACACAAATAGACCCAGCACGTTGTAGTTTCAGTCGCAAAGGGGACAAACAATTAAAAAAAATCTTCAACACTCGTTTTTTATTAATTTGTTTCATTGCGGACTATTATCCTCATCTTTGTTGTTGTTGTTGTTGTTTGTTTGTTTGTTTGTTTGTTTGTTTGTTTGTTTTTGTTTTCGTTTTCATCATGACGTTTCGGCCACCTATTCCCCTGGCTTTGGTCAGGTGGTAACCGCGACGGGAACTCCGAATCTCTTAACGGTTTCAATCCTACTCAAAGCCGGCCAGAGGCTTACTTGGCCAAAACGTGGTGAGACAACAACTATGAATAGCAGTAATTGCTAAGAAATGCAGTTAGGAAATTCGGAGTTCCTATCCCGTCGCGGTTACCACCTGAAGAAGGCCAGAGGAATAGTTGGCCGAAACGTCGTGAAACAACAACTAAAAAAAAGATGAGGATAATAAAAAAATTAATAAATAATATCACCTCAAAGAAATCGATATATTATTTTTAATTGGAATTCATTATTGAGATGAGTATTATTTATTAATTTTTATTTATTGCGGACTATTATCCTCATCTTTTTTTTAGTTGTTGTTTCAAGACATTTCAGCCAACTATTCCTCTGGCCTTGGATAGGAACTCCGAATCTTCTAACTGCATACTCCATAGTTGTTGTCGTCTTACCACGTTTTTTGCATAGTGTATAGAGACGTTACATCTCTACGGTTCCAGGTGAGAATTGTCTGAAGATAGCGGTTTCAATCCTACCCAAAGCCAGAGGCTTACTTGGCCAAAACGTGGTGAGACGACAGCAACTATGGATAGCAGTAATTGCTGAGAATGCAGTTAGGAGATTCGGTGTTCCTATCCCGTCACGGTTACCACCTGACGAAGGCCAGAGGAATAGTTGGCCGAAACGTCGTGAAATAACGGCTAAGAAAGATGAGAATAATAGTCCGCAATAAATAAATTAATTAATTAATTATAATTAGAATAATATATATCTTGTTTCTTTTTTCGTTTGTTTTTATTGTAACAACAACGTTTATTTTCAGGAATATTTCCAAATAAATCGTGATCGTGCTTCTCCTCTCTCACCTCTATCCTCTTGAACCTCGTTTCAAACGTGCTCTCAGACGTGCTGACCGTCATCGTCGATCTGTGCACAGGCTCTTTCTATTGTTAATTTATTTGCACATGACATTTGTATACGCGTGTCAGTACTCTGTTAACAGGAGTTTCATTTGGTTTTATGGGTTCAACAGAGAGGAAAAAGAAAGTTGTTTATTATTATTATTATTATTATTATTATTATTATTATTATTATTATTGTTGTTGTTGTTGTTGTTGTTGTTGTTGTTGTTGTTGCTGTTGTTGTTGTTGTTGTTGCTCTTCTTCTTCTTCTTCTTCTTCTTATTCTTGTTGTTGTTATTATTATTATTATTATTATTATTATTGCTGATATTGTTGTTGTTGTTATTGTTGAAGAGGAGGAGGAGGAGGAGCATTATTCCTGATGGTTTTTTTAGCATTCATTTCCCCGATATCCTTTCTATTAAGAATTATTTCTAGAAAGCTATCAGGTACTTACAGGAGGGGATCACTTCCAGGTTGCCAAAGTCCCCAAATGACAGGTTTTTTTTTTATATGGAACGAACTGGGTCCGAACTTGGCACAACCAAATGTTCAACCCGCTCATTAACTACTAATTCATCGTCACCTTCCTACAATGGTCGTTGTTAGACGAGCAGTGATTGAAGCTAAGCGAGCACCTACCATGAACATAGCAGTACAGAGCAATTACGGAAAGAAAGAATTTTTTTTTCTGAACAGTATTAACCGTGACATAAATGTCGAATGTCAAAAGAAATATTATTAACTAACAGGATCTATTAACCGGTGTTGCCCGGTGGTGGTATGCATCCCCACCCCCTCGGGTAAAAAGTTAAAATACAGCTGTTGTTGTTGTTGTTGTTGTTGTTGTTGTTGTTGTTGTTTTTTGGGGGGTTTTGGCCAATCCCCAACTTCTTCGTGTTAAAAATGATTTTCGGAATAGACACCCCATTTTGTGTCTAGCGTGGGGTTGTCACAAAATTTGCTAGAAGGTTCAGAGTATTTTTCAGTGTATGGTTCAGAGTAAAGTTCAGGGCAAGATATTTTTGTTGGCAAGACTTGAGTTATGGGGGCAAAAAACTATTCGACCCTGTGTTCTTTAAAGCTGTAAAGATAATACATATTTATGTGGCATCGGTTGTAAACCTACGGTATTTTGATCCAGAGGGAATTACTACAATCAAATTAATATATATAAGGATAAATTGTACGGGTGGATGTAGAAAAAACCGTGGAATTTTCATAGGGTACTGCTAGTTCACGAGTATCATTCTAAAAAAAAAAAACTGAAGGAAAATTTAATAAAAAACGTATCGTAAAATATTATTATATGACGTGCTGAAATCTAAATTGTCTTCACCAAAAATATTTCAAGTTAAGTTTTGTTCATGTGGTCGTGTGTGGGATTTTAGAAAGTAAAAAGCTTTCTTTTTGCGATAATTCGAATAGAAAGTTCAAGTGGAAAAAATTCAAACTTTTTATTAGATTTTTTTTTGTCTTCTTGTGATATACTTTAGGCTGTTATCAACTCATTCACAATAGACGAAATGGCGATTCTTTCGTGTCATACTTGTTGAAACGTTCTCATCTTTCTGGAAAAATGGTTCAACAAATAAGTGCGTTGCATTTAGACGACCTTATATCCGCTTTTATAGACAAAGAATTAATAACGAAACGCACACACATACCTGTGTAGACATATCCACGCACTTATGTGTATATCATTCGAAATTATACGATTAAATTTGTCGCCATTAGCAGTACTTACTCGGCTACATTCATTAACACATTTACACATGCATAACATTATATAAACACACACGCACGCACACACACACACAAACGTATATATATATATATATATATATATATATATATACATTAATAATACATCTTCACTGATACTCCTGCTGTAAAATGTTACTGTGGAAAGTAAATAAGAAAAAGCAAGTCAGCTACAGAGAGCTACATCAAGTCGTTTGGTTTATTAAATTCCAGTTTGATTAAAACTTTTCTATAAATATAACAGATACACAAACACATACATGCATATATATATATATATATATATATATATATATATATATATATATATATATATATATATTGTTTTTTTATATAAAATTTAAATTAATTCAATCAACAATTTTTAAAATAAATTTGAAATTAATTAAAACTGACCCGGGGATATTTATTATCAAAAAAAAAAAAACAAATTAAAAAAAACAATATATATGCTGCTCTCATTTGGGAGTACCAATTTTGTAAAAGGGAATATTATTCCCAACTCGCATTTAGGTAAAAATGCACGTTCGTATGAATAATTGTATTCATTCAAAAACGTATCGCAAAAAAAAAATAAATAAATAACGCACACACACACACATACATGTATATATATATATATATATATATATATATATATATATATATATATATATATATGTGTATATATATATATATATATATATATATATATATATATATATATATATATATACTAGCAAAAGTACCCGTCGTTAACGGTTCAAAAACAGACTCTGATTTATGAAAGTATGATAGGTTATGAAAAGAAAGTTTGTAAAGAGATAGCTTCGAATTTGGGGTTATCAAAACCAAAGCAAAATATGATGAAAGCCAAAATAAAACAGATAAACCCCATAATTTATTACACCATACCTGTTCACACTAAAACACTTATCACAATATTCTGTGGATCTATATTAAAACAAACCTTGTTAAACTTTGTGACATATTTCCATTCTATGGAGGTCAGACGCGAACGAACACCCCATAATTTTATTATACCATATTTCTTCAAACTGAAACATAATTATCAAAGTATACTTACGCAGATAGATATGAAAAGTCTTTATTATTATTTGTGCCTATTTCCATTCTATGGAGGCCAGGCGCGAACACAGACCCCACAATTTTATTACACCATCCCTATTTAAGTGAAAACACACTTATCAAAGTATTCTTGTGTACTTCTATATAAAAAACTTGTAAACATTTTTTTTTCATTTTTTATTTTTATTTCCATATTTTGTGGACCAGGTGCGTACGCAACCCCCACAATTTTAATGAATCATCATTATACCCGATCAAACATACCCATTCCTGTGTCTCGATACATCTTCTATCATTATATGTGATCAGTTTTCGATAATAGTCAACCATATAGGAGCCTATTCGTGACCAGACACACACACAGACGTTCAGCTTTATATATATATATATATATATATATATATATATATATATATATATATATATATAATATTTATAAATGGTGTAGTTAAATTAATAGAATAAGATCGATGCTGCAATTTGACATAAGGGGTATTAAGATTTTGTGAAAATCTCTTTAATCGGTTTTCGGCGAGAAATTTGGCGGTCAAGGGGTCCAAATTCAACGATTTGACCTTTGAAATCTCTACCAAACTCCTCCGCCAAGTTTGACCCTGAACACTTAACATTTTAGATGTAGTTTACTTAGACATGAATCAAATTTTTTAATTTAATTTGAACCCAAAACTATAAATGTTAAGGGGACAATATTGGTGTCAAAGCTTTTTTAAAACATTGACCCCTGTGGTCATTACCAAATTAGAAATTTTACACAAACTGTATCGAGACATAGGACAAGCTTTTTAATCGGTTTTTGGCTCCCAAGGGGTAAAAGTTCAAAAGATTTTACCTTTGGGTTCTCTAGCAAACTATTCAGCCAATTTTGGGTCTAAACAATTTTACATAAAGTGTATTCAGACATGCAGCAAGCTTTTTAATCAGTTTTGGGCCGAAAATCTGGCTGTCAAGAGGTCAAAGTTAAAAGAGTTGACCTTTGCAGACTCATCCCAACCCTGTCCGCGAATTTTGGGTCTAAACACTTGAAATTTTAGATGTAGGTTACCTGGATATGAGTCAAACATTTTAATATATATATATATATATATATATATATATATATATATATATATATATATATATATATATATATATATATATAGTATTATACAAATATATAAAAGGAAATTTGTGTATCTATGTGTCCAGATGTCTTTGTGTCGGTGAGTTTGTTCCTTATGAACTCGAAAATGGCTGGGTTTATTTTTATGAAATTTCAGGCGTAGGTACTTCATGTTTATGACAGTGTTCTTAGATAGGTTTTGTGTCAGAATATCTTTGAAAAGTATAAATAATCAATAATCAAAATAATCCGGTAAAAGAAGGAACATGCGATTTTTGACCAAAGTAAACTTCTTACAAAATCTACCATCACGCGTGCATTGGAGAAGTCTTATTACTGCACTAGCCAAAAGGTCCACCATATAAAATAAAAAGCAGGTTCGTCGACATGATCAGGGCGCGTTCAATATGTTTCTGTTTAGAGCACAATTGAACGATGATACTTGACTTTTGCGTTTTCAACATTAATGCAAGCCATTATATATATACTAATTTTAGAAAATCAACTATAATTTCTCTATGATGCTATGTAGACTACAATATATTGTGAACTAAGCCACTGCACAAGGCAGGTGAAGCTTCTTCCGGATGTATCGCGATATGTCCCAAATGAGATCAGGGAGTGAATTGATTTGATTGAAAAATGGTCGATTTCATCGATTTCGATGACAATAAAAATATGGGCGTGTGTAACATTCGTTGATCATCATTCGATCCCGGGCAACATCGGGTCACCTTGCTAGTATATATCTATATATATCTATAAAAGTGAACGTGTCTGTCTGTCTGTCTGTCTGTGTGTCTGTGTGTCTGTGTGTCTGTCTGTCTGTGTACATTTCCCTACGCAATAACTCTGTCAATTTTTAGTCTATAGACTCGAAATTTGAAATACCGGGTACTGAGATTTGGGAAAATCGATGTGACGGGTGTCAGCCAGAAATTTGGCTGTTAAGGGGTCAAATTTCAACGATTTGACCTTTAAGAACTCTACCAAACTCCTCCGACAATTTTGGGTCTAGACACTTGAAATTTTAGATATAGGTTCCTTGAACCTGGATCTAACTTAATAAAGTGATTTGAGCCCGAAACTATAAATTTTAAGGAGTCATAATAAAGGTCAAAGTTTTAAACAATTAACCATTTTTTTTGTTTTTTTGCTTTTTTTGCACAGCATACACCTCCAAACACCCGAGCAACGCCGGGCACCCCTGCTAGTATATATATATATATATATATATATATATATATATATATATATATTAATGTGTGTGCATATATATGTGTGTGTGTGTGTGTGTGTGTGTGTGTGTGTGTGTGTGGCAGTATTTTTCTCTGTTGAGCATATTTCATTAAATAGAATAGACGTTGTTGTCTATTAATCTTTTTTTTCATCTTTTCCAACTTACGAATAACGGCCTTCACTTCTGGCAGATACTGGTCGATGTAATCACCATAATTATCGTAAGTTCTTGTACTTTTCTAGTCTGGGATTCATTGTCGGGGATACATTATCTAACTGGTTTTCAACAATTTATATATATTTTTATTATTTGGAAGTGGAAAAGATACAAAAATAGAATTAACATACAAAAAACGTCTATTTTATTTAATGAAATGTTTATATATATATATATATATATATATATATATATATATATATATATATATATATATTAACAAATAAGCATCATGACGTTTCTCCTCATAACGTCTTATATCCTTTGAATTCTTATTCTCTCTTGGAATAAATAATATCGTTAGAATATAAAAGATTGGACAGTTAAAGGCGCGTTTCTTCATTTTTATTTACTGTTTGAGTTTTAAGTTTTCGTTTATATGTGTATATGTACTGTGTGCATGTGTGTATGTGCGTACTTATATGTGTATATATTTAAAACTGACGTGACACCTTCTCATTGGCTATACCTCCTTCTCCACCTTCTCCTCCTCCTTCCTTCCTTCCTTCCTTTTCCATTCCCCTTTTCCCGGTACATGCTCATACTTTCACTACACCGATGAAGACTGAAGGATCGGTCGACATTATGTACCTGTAAAAAAAAGTTTTTTATTTTTTTTTTCATAATATTATTTTGTATTCCTGCACGTCACCAATTGAAAACGAATAAAGAAAAGTTATAAGCTTTTATACGTTTCGTATTCTTTTTTTATACATTTCTATTCCTATATATATATATATATATATATATATATATATATATATATATATATATATATATATATATATATATTTCTGTGGAAATATTTTTCATTTACATATATTTCCTTTTTATATATCCGAATCCTTATTTAAGAAGCTCAATATAATTACAGAACATATAATGAATAAATGACAAAAGTCTATATTCCGAATTTCATGATGTTATAGATGACAAAGATGATGATGCATCTAAAATCGCTGTATATATATAATAATTAAGTTTTATATAATACCTACAGAAACTAATGTTTTGTTCTTCCGGAATCATCAATGCAGGAAGTTACGATTGCCACCGGTCACGCGACTCTACTCTTTTCCATCATATATATATATATATATATATATATATATATATATATATATATATATATATATATATATATATATATAGAGAGAGAGAGAGAGAGAGAGAGAGAGAGAGATAGATAGATAGATAGATAGATAGATAGATATATAAACCAAATCAAATACCGGGTAGTATAAAAGAGACAAAAATGAATATAAATAGACATACTTATATTTTCTCGATATTATATCCGTATTATTTTATTAAGTGTTCAAATTCATGGTTAGAAATCACAGACAAATGTGGTTGAGGCGCCAACAGTTATAAGATTTAATCTCTATTGTTGTAAGAAAAAATAACGTGTGTACAAACAAAGACAAACGTATATATATTTTCTTTTTTTTTTTCTTTTTGTGTGGTCTCATTATTCATAGTTAGATTGACGACATTCTAAACGAAAATAAGTTCTTCGTGTTCGAGAGTTGTTAATACTAGTTTCGAAAATTTTACTGTTAAATATTGTCTTCGAAAAAAATGGATGAATATGCTAAATGATGAAAAGCAGTTGGAATGTTAACAGTTCTGATATTTATTTTTATATTTATTTATTTATTTATTTACTAGCATTTCAGCCCGGCGTTGCCCGGGTGTTTGGAGGTGTATTTTGAGAAAAAAAAAGCGGTCAATTTTTTAAATTTGACCATTATTATGACCCTTTAACATTTATTGTTTTGGACTCAAATCAAGTTATTAAGTTAGATCCATATCCAAGTAACCTCTATCTAAAATTTCAAGTGTGTAGACCCAAAATTGTCGGAGAATTTCTCAAAGGTCAAATCGTTGAACTTTGACCCCTTAACAGCAAAATTTTTGGCCGAAAACGAATAACAAAGATTTTCCAAAATCTCAATATCCTGTATATCAAATTTCGAGTGTATAGACTGAAAATTGACAGAGTTATTGCGTAGGGAAATGTACACAGGCAGACAGACAGACACACACATACACACACGTTCACTTTTATAGATATACTAGAATGGGTGCCCGGCGTTGCCCGGGTGTTTGGAGGTGTATGCCGAGAAAAAAAACGGTCAATTTTTTAAAACTTTGACCCCTATTATGACCCCTTAAAATTTATTGTTTTGGGCTCAAATAAAGTTATTAAGTTAGATCCATACCGAAGTAATCTATATCTAAAATTTCAAGTGATTGGACGCAAAATTGTCAGAGGAGTTTGGTATAGTTCTCAAAGGTCAAATCGTTGAACTTTACCTCTTAACCGCCAAATTTCTGGCCGAAAACCGATCACATAGATTTTTCCAAATCTCAGTACCCTGTATATCAAATTTCAAGTCTGTAGACTAAAAATTGACAGGGTTATTGCGTCGGGAAATGTATACAGACAGACACACAGACACACAGACACGTTCACTTTTATAGATATACTAGCATGGGTGCCCGATGTTGCCCGGGTGTTTGAATGTGTGTTAAGCAAAATAAAAGTGGTTGTAGGCAGGCAGGGTCGAATCCGTACCGCGAAGGGGAAAAAGAACATGAAAAATAAACGTGACTTCTTTGCTGTTTCGCCCATCGCCAAACCAGAAGTGATGTAGGTTTAAATTAAAGCTAGTCAATCAAAAAGAGAGTATGGCTTTCGAAAACATCAGCGAAAAAGCGCCCAGTTGAGGGTGAAGTGATTAATGTTTTTAGCCAATTTTTCCGTATTTGTCGTCCGAAGGGTCGACTTCACAACGATACCGATCTCGTGAAAATCTGTCGCCTATCGAACGTTTTAGGCAGATATACACGCACACATACATACATACATACATACATTTAAACAGACAGGTGTGATTTATATCATAGATTATATTGGACGCAATATATAGTAATGATTTAAAAAGTTAAAAGAATAAAAAAAAAAAAATAAAGACTCGTGCGCCACTACCGAGAATCGAAACCAAAACTTTACGCTTACTACTTATTTTTGCCTCTGCCGCCAATGACTGGACCATGAAGACATATTTACTGCAACGCTAAAAGTTAAAACATGAACCAATAGCTACTCCCTTATGCCTACATAATGGCGGCGTTCGACCTTCACCTGGCTAATTTCATTTTTTTTAATTTTCACACTTTTGCACCGATTTTTCCAGGCTAAACCCCAAATATAAAGTTTCGCATGGATTCAAATACCTTATATATGAAGTTTCATGTCTGTAGACCAAAAACTCTAGGAGGAGTTTGGTAGGCAAAATTTTTTAAACAAAAAATATATACGTATACATAAATAAATTTAAATTTATTGTGTTTACTATAAACTTTTTACGCAAATATTACGCAAGTATAAATCATGTATAATGTCTGCATGAATATAATTACACGTAATAGTTAACTAAAGATGATCATCCCATAAAAAGTTAATGGAGAGTAGATAATACAGTGGATGTGTTATCGGCAGTTCCAGTAACTCTCGCTTCTCCTATTTTGTCATTCAGTCCTCATTCAATGATTGATTTTTCTGACAAAGGGCGAAGAAAAAGCTGCTTAAAGGTCGGTACTACTTGGTGACCAGTAGTCTGAGATGTCGGATATTTTTCTGTCTCTGTCTGTCCTTGTTGCCATGTCACTAGTAAGGGTGCTGGAGGTAAACGTTTTGTCTGGGCTGACGTTATCCGCCTGATAGTCAGGGACCCGAACCTTGGATTAACCACTAAGGAGGCTGTCCATCAGCAGGCGCAAAGTACTGGGACTGCTGTATTGCCATTTGGTGAGTGGATCTGGACCATGCAGTAGTCTCTGGTGGGGCCTCTCGATGCCATACTAGTGGGTAATTGTTACGGCTTTACCTTTTCGTGTGCTACAAATAAAAAAAAAATTTTCCTGTCTTTTTCTCTCTTACTTTCCCTCTCTGTACTGCTCAAACCAAGTATGCCGACCTATTCCACAAATCCCCAAACCTCAACATGAAATATCTCCAGAATAAAAACTCGATTAAACCTAGAACCCCATCTTCCAGCGTAGACCCCTACTACCAGGTCTCCTTCTCCAATATCAGGGGTCTACGTTCCAACCTTCCAGAGGTTGAAACCAAATTACAGGAGACGAAACCGGACATATTCTTTCTAAGTGAAACTGGAATAGGGCCGACCACTTCCCTAGATGAGTTCGTAATTAATGGATACTCCAATTTAACAGCAAAATCTGACTCCCAAGATCGCCATGGGCATGGAATATGTGCCTACATTAAGGATGGCTTCCCATGTGGCAGGGATATCTCTAGATAAGATCCTAATTTACCCTATATGTGCTTCAGGGTTGCACTTGCTAACACCACTGCATTTATATTTGCCCTCTATAGGCCTCATAATAGTGGAGTTACTATCTTTAAGAGCATATCTGAGAAAATAGACCACATACTGTCTTCACATCCCTCGGCTAACATCCACATCTGTGGTGACTTCAACGTCCATAACGTGGAATGGCTGACCCATTCAAATAAGACAGATGATAAGGGGAGGTTTTGTCATGATTTTGCCATTGCTTATGACCTCACTCAGATTGTTCGCGAACCCACCCGTGTGCCCGATACACCCAATCAATATGCAAGCCTCTTAGACCTTTTTCTCTCAACGTCCCCTGAGCTATGTTCATGTACCGTTCATTCTCCTCTAGGATCCTCCGACCACTCCGTCGTATCGATAAAAACGAAATGTAAGAAGCCCCCAGACGTACCCCTCCACCGTACTGTATACCGATACTCTATGGCTGACTGGGATAGCTTCCGTACATTCATATCTGATTTATCTCTGCACTCCATGTTTAAAAAGGAAGTGTCCTCTATAGTATCAGATCTGACCGAATGGTTAATTGTAGGCATAGACCAATTCATACCATCTAAAAAATTCCAACAAAAACCTAACAGCCAGCCATGGTTCTCCCCAGAATGTGCTGCTGCTATCGCGCACAGAAATCACTTTTTCCATAGCTACCAACGTAATAGATGCACTGAGACTAAAGCTGCATTCAGGACTGCCAGCAACCAATGTAAAAGAGTAATAAAAAATGCAAGAGAGCTATATGCCCAGTCTGTTAAATCCAAGGTAGCTGATCAGCGGCTTGGTTCCCACCAGTTTTGGCAAATAACAAATAGGATCCTGAACAGAAGTGTGCGTTCTATCCCAACCATTATCAATGGACCAGAGGTCATCTCGTCAGCGTCAGACAAGGCCAAACTCTTTGCAAAGAACTTTGCAGCTAATTCTACCCTATGCGACGAAGGCCATCAACTCCCCATATTTCCTCCTATAACACAGAACAAGCTAGGTAACATACAAATATCCGTGCATGAGGTCGCCAAGCTAATAAAAAACCTAGATTCCAGTAAAGCAACTGGTCCTGATGGCATCCCAATTATAGTGTTAAAAAAGCTTCAACCAGAACTTGCTCCCATACTTACGAAACTATTTAAGCGCTGCCTTAAGGAGAAGTGCTTTCCGACCCCCTGGAAGACCTCATCAGTTTGCCCTGTATTTAAGAATTCAGGTGATAAGTCATCTCCCTCTCAGTACAGACTAATAAGTCTTCTCTGTGTTATGAGTAAGTTGCTGGAATCCATATTAAATAGAGAAATAGTCAACCACCTCAGCAGGAATAACCTTATTAGTGACACACAATATGGTTTCCGCTCTGCAAGATCTACCGAAGATGTGCTTACGGTTATATCCCACAGGATTAGTGAATCTCTTGACAAAGGCTTCCTTTCTAGGGCAATTGCTCTTGGCATATCAAAGGCCTTCGACAGAGTATGGCATAATGGTCTACTTCACAAGATTTCCAGCTACGGTATAACTGGAAATGTTTTCTCAATCATTAAATCATTTCTCTCCGATAGGCTCATAAGAGTAGTGGTAGATGGTCAAAAATCGGAGGCCTGCAATATAAATGCTGGAGTCCCTCAGGGGTCAATCCTGGGCCCAACTCTCTTCCTGATCTACATCAATGACCTCCCTAAACACATACTTAAATCATTCGTTGACATCTATGCTGATGACACGACCATCTATGGCAACACATCAAAGGCTGTAAATGACAAAGTTCTCTCTGATTATCTCTCCTCTGATCTCGAGCGCGTGGTTCAGTGGGAGAAGATGTGGCTAGTTACCTTTAATGCATCCAAAACCAAACTCCTATCCTTACATCATCAACGCTCTGATCCCCAGCTGGCATCAATTGTGATGGATGGCTCTCGTCTGGGTGAGGCCCCGTGTTTTGACAAGCTTCTGGGTTTGACCTTTACTCCTGATCTGAAATGGAACACGTACATCAAGTCTGTTGCCAAGGTCGCTGGAAAGATGGTGGGATCCTTCTACCGCTCCAGAAGATATCTCACTACTGATGCAATTCTCTATCTATATAAAAGCCAAGTACGGCCAAGGATGGAATACTGTTGCCATATCTGGGCAGGAGCTGCCAAAAACAGCCTATCATGCCTTGACAGAGTACAAAATAGACTTCGTGGTTTAGTGGGGGATGCCCTTTTCTCTACCCTGCAACCCCTCTCCCACAGAAGAGACGTTGCGAGCCTATCCTTGTTTTATCGTTATTTTCATGGCAGGTGCTCGTCTGAACTCCAATCCCTGGTCCCCCCTCGCCAATCTTTCACGAAAAACACCCGTCTAGCTGAATCCACTGTGAAAAATTTCCCCCACTCTATATCTGTGCCTAAATCAAAACGCGGATTTCATGAACAAAGCTTCTTTCTTAGAACTGCACCCTGTGGAACTCTGTTCCGTCTGCCTGCTTCCCTCCGGACTACAACTTGGATGTCTTCAAGTCTAATGTTAACAAATTCCTAATGAACCGCCCCCTTAAGTAAACACTTCATCAAATCTCCTCACTAACGTAATGTACTTGCAATAACCCTTATCCCTGAGTGGCTTCCGGGCCTTGATAAGTGGTGATCACTGTGTAAAAAAAAAAAAAAAAGAAAACCGGAGAAACTAAGGAATTAATTCAAATGAATGCTTAAAAGGATATGCAAATTAGCAGGATCTTTTGCTAGTGAATGCATTTCCACGCCCCATACATAACAAAATTGTATTTTTTAAATAAATAGAGAAAGGGGTTTTAATATGAATGTCAATACACATGCTTGAAAAACGAATTCATAGGAGTATAGATAGATAGATAGATAGATAGATAGATAGATAGATAGATAGATTGCATCGTATGTTCCCATCCATCCGTGGAGGGGCCTAGGCCATCTACAACTTTTTAGATGCTTTTGTAGCGAAGAGTTCTTTTTTTTTTTCAGAGTAAAGGTGCTGGCCCCACACCCAACCTTCCCAGAAGTGTCTTATAGCAACTATCCTTCCCAAATAGTCACCCATCTGGTACTGGGCAGGTTGAACGTTGCTTTACTTCGTTGATCTGGCGAGAACTGGTATGTCAACGTGATTGTACCATACGTGCATAATATATTGGATAAGATAAACTGAGGAAAACTGTTTAAACGTTTTTGGTATCAGAAAATACGTATTTTAAATCGGCAGAAACAATTGTATAAATTAAATGTTTTATCTTAAACAAATTCAGAACATTTATTAATTATATAATATATATGTTTTAGTATTTAGATGTTATACTTACTATAAATCTCTCTATTTTTATATATATAACGCTCTCTTTATATATAACGGCTGGGGAAAGGTGTATGTCTAGCGGCACGGATGAGTTGTGATACAACGAAACAGTACCGTATGTGGATGACCAATAAAAAGCCTCCCCCCTTCTTTGGGTTGAGCACTTTGTAAATATATTTTCACCGGACGTGTATTTAAGCAATCAAGCGAAGCCCACTATTAATTTGTTTGTAAACAAACTTATGGTTTGAGCACTGTAAGCAACGGGCGGGTGTGGATTTAATACACACTCGAGGAGAAATATTTACGGCACTGATTCCTGGTCCGATGATTAGAGCTACCGACTGTCAACACGATGGTTGATGGTTCGATCCACGGCTGGGGAAAGGTGTATATCTAGTCGCACTGATGATTTGTGTGATACAACGAAAGAGTACTGTATTTGGATGATATATATATATATATATATATGTCTATATATATATATATATGTCATCAACCCATATATATATAAATATTTTTTGCAGGGTACAAGATTTTATTAAAACTAAATTTAAACTTGTTCGAAAACATTATTTATTTTAGATTGTGAAATTAAAAAATAAAGATGAATGTATGAGCTGACCGGTTTCGAAGCTCGCTCAACAGAAAAGAGGGGGAACTATGAATCGGTAATATATGTATAAATAAGGGGGATGGATTAATTATTAAATAGAAACTAGATTAAGCCCTAAGAGATTCTCTTTTTGTTTGCAAAGAGAATGTCTCAGAGTCTTAATATATATAGTTTCTAGAATTTTGAGATGGTAAAGAGAGTGCGACTTACTAAGGATGGAAAAAAAAGTCCGCACTAAAATTCAAAGCGCAAATACGATTATTTATAAGGTGCTCTCCTATAGATGAGCCATGGGTATTGTTCAAAACGTCCGAATGTAGGTAGTTTCCATTTCGAATTTTTGATGGAACATGTTGTTTTACCCTATTATCCAATCTTTGAGACGTTCCCCCGACGTAGCGCACACCGCAGCTACATTTAAATAAATAAATAATAGAATTGTAATGATGGGGGGGACGTCTTTACAAATTGTAGACAAAATGGGTTGACAAGAAAAAACAACACGGGTATTTGATGCAAAGTAACATTGCTGTACGACAGAAGAAATTTGCTTGGCAAATCTTTCACTAATATTACCTAGCCAAGGTAGGCGTAGGTAGATAGGGCATTTGTCGACAGATGCCTGTTTAATTTTATTGAAATTAGAAATTTTATTTCTAATTGTAGATTCCACAATTTGCAATGGAAAACCATTATTGCAAAGAGTCTTGGTAATAAATTTGACTTCATCATTTAATTTGTTATCTGAACATATCATACAAGCTCTATGGATAAGAGTGTTGATAAGATTATATTTTTGTTTGGTGGGGCAAAAAGAGTCCCAACGTGTGTAAAGACCAGTGAATGTAGGTTTACGGTAGATGGAAGTCAAGAAAACGGAAGGTGTTTTACACACCAATACATCTAGAAAAGGAAGGGAATAATTACTTTCCTTTTCTATAGTAAATTTTAGAACTGGGTGAATATTATTAAGGGATGCAAAAAAGGTATCTGTTTCCGTTTCATTGTTGAACTGAAACAAAGTGTCGTCAACATAACGAAAATAATATCTGGTTTTTGAAAGCCAGATAAAAGACTCTTTTCGTGGAAACCTACGAAAATATTTGCCAGAGCTGATCCCAAGGGAGAACCCATCGAAACACCATCTATCTGCCTGTACATAATGTTATTAAAACTGAATTCGACCGACATGGTGGCGAATTCCATAAGTTCCACAAAAATATTCTCAGGGATAGGGGGAGTTGGGAGTTGACTGCAATAAATGACATCAGCACATATATCAATAGTCTCTGAGAGTGGAACGCAGATAAATAGTCTTTCAATATCAAAAGAACACATAAATTTGTCAGTCTGATTATAATTCTGCATAAAATAAGCAAAAGAAAAAGAATCTTTAATGCAGAAAGAACTATACTCTTCCAAAACTGGTTCTAAAATATTAGTAAGCCATTTGGGCTACTTTATGTTGGGCGGAACCTATCATGGATAATATCGGTCTTTAAGGTACCCCACTCTTATGGGTTTTAGGTAAACTATAGAGACGAGGATGTAATGAACCAGTCGGTCTGATTAAATCAGAAATCGAGGAAGAAAGAGCTCCACTCTTCACCTATTAAATAAATAGTTTACTTGTTTGAAATTTAAATTTAAATATATTTTGGAGTCAAACTCCATCCTCAGTATCTTGTTTGTTTCTTATTTTTCTTCCTATTTCTTGCCATGTTATAAAGTTGGAGAGGAAAAAAGTCAGTAGTAAAGATCCGTGCGTTGTCTATCAGCGGTTGTATTTTGAAATGTCGAGAAATCGGGTGCGGTGGTTACGTGATTTTAATGTCAGGAGTGAGTTGAAAGAGAAGAAGAAAAGAAACAAACAACATACTGGGGATGGAGTTTGTATTTTATTTTATTATATATATATATATATATATATATATATATATATATATATATATATATATGTATATATATATATATATATATATATATATATATATATATATATATATATATATATATATATATATATATGAAATTGTTAGAAAATAAGAGCTTCTACCTTTTATATTTTAGGATTTTTAATTTTGCGCGACAATCAAAATTAATTAACCTAAGTTTCATAGGTACTATTAACGTTTTCGGTTCTACGCCGAAGGATCATCGAGTAAGGAGGTAAATGAGTGATCAGGGTGGAAGGCTGGAATAGAGAAATCTCAATAACAGACAGTCGGGCCGCAGTGTGTTGGGCGAACTATAACAATAAAATAAGATTTAATATAGTAAAAGGCAACGCCTCACCAATCCTGAAAGTATTGGAAAGAGCCAATTTTATCTATGAGTTTAAATGTTCTTAAATATACATAATAATTAGGGCTGAGACAGCAGCATATTCTTTTCATTGTTTTGAATCTCGAGTGTGTATCCGTTGATATCTTATATGCTTTTATATAGAGTGGTGTGGTACTTGGTTTATTAACTGTGTCTAACTGTGGCGGATATATACTCGATAGTAAAAACAATGAAAAGAATATGCTGTTGTCATAGCCCTTATAATAATATCAAAGCTTTAGTTACGTGGGTTTTACAATCACTACGCTATCCCGTCGCTTTCCCATGCACTTTGTAAATTCTAGCGCAAGTTATCAAAATCTAAAAATACATGATTGTATCCATCCGATTCAAGAGAAACCATAGTTAGTAATACACACACAAAAAAACTCCAAAACGAATTTATAAACGTTAAAGATACTCAACAACATATGATTAAGAATATTACCTTTCAACCTAGTAATAATATTTTTAAATGCTCGTCGTGATACTATTCTCACCTGTTGAACCAAACTTGATGATGATTCGACGCGAAATCGAAAACGTTCATTGCACTTATGGAACATACATTAATATTATTTTGACTTTGATACAAGAAATGTAACCAGAAAAATAACAAATAAAAATGGCACAATTAAACAGAAAGTCTCTGTTCATTTTAACAACGTTTGAATATAAAAAATGCTGCTTTTATATATATATATATATATATATATATATATATATATATACATATATATACATATATACATACACACACACACACACATATATATATATGTGTATATATATATATATATATATATATATATATATATACTTTTATATAAAAAGAAGGTGTAGATGAAAGAAAACGTACTCACGACTGGAACTTCCTTACATGGTATACTCTTTTCCAAATAACACTGCTTTCAATCTTAAACCTGGGAAGTTATGTGTTCGCTACCGGAACTTCCTTGAGTAGCATACTCTTCTCTGATGACATTTTTTCAATACTAAACTCGTCACTGTTTTTTCTTTACATGATGTACTATTCTCCAACAAAACTAATTTCAATCTCTATTGTTCATTGATTTTAATCCCTGTCATGTATCGATGAAAAAGAACGTGAGTTATACGTATGAATAACCTTGCGAATTTTTTATTTCTCAAATTCATTTTCAGCATTCCAGGCAAAGAGTAGCGCTTTTATAATGGCGATAAGGTAATTCAGGAGTTTTTCATAACGTCATTCAGGTTTTTTGCCCATCACTTCCGCCAGAGTCACCGCCGTTGCCGTTTAAGTGTACTTAACTTTGAATTGGACTCGGTTTACCTAAATATGAAAGGTAAATCACTAAACATGAAACTAAATACGAAACCATATCGACATAATTTATTTTCAAAAATTATTTTAATTTTAACACCTCTTGTGCTATCATGAAACTAAAAAATAATAAACTTTCATTTTTTACATTTCTATAAATAGTTTTTTTAACACTTGTGTTATCACGAAAAAAAAGGAGAAATTTTATCATCTACATTTCTATAAATGGCGTCTTTTTGAAATAATACATCTATGTCTTTCTCAAGTTTTATCACAGAATTTCGTCATAAATAATATATGAAGCTTATTTTAAAGACTTGTAAAAGAATCTCGCTGAATTCATTCGAGCCTACTCTTCCTCTCCACACATGAATTCGTCCAGATATGACGGAAATAAAGCCACCGAGGTACCATATTGGCGGCGCAGTTTTCGTTTCTTCTTCATCCACGTATTTTCGATTTAATTATTTCCATATAAATATATTTTTAATATTTAGAAAATTATTTATAGAAATGTAAACCATGAAAGTTTAAATTACTTTGTTGAAATAAAATATTTCCGTATGAATATAGTTTTGAATATTAAAAAAATATATTTACAGGAATGTTAGAAATAAAAGCTTATTTTTTTTTATTTCATGATAAAACAAGAAGTGGTTAAATATGGATTCGTATTTCGGTTCATGTTTAGTGACTTCCATTCTATATTTAGGTAAACCGAGTCCACTTCCGGTGTCTTAACTTTGAATACTAAATTTTTGGACTTAACCCAAAATACAACTTTGATACTTGCGGCCTTGACTATTTTTTAACAAAGAAAAAATATCTATGCAATAAAATGTTTGTTTAATTTTATTTTATGTTACTTTAACTTACGAAAATGACACTTGAGATATTCTTTAAGCGTTGATATTTGTCATTACGGCTTTCTCCTAACGTCAATCAAATCTCGTTGTTATAAAAATCAAATGGAAAATTTCATTTTTCTCACTGATTTTCTAAATAACAAACCGTTAAAGTTATTGTCCAGCCAAGGCCACACATAGAAGCATTAAAATATGACTGATCCTGTGCCAAACGTAAGCTCTGACTAACAAATAATTCCCTTTGTTTTTTGTTATTTAATACTAGCAGGATGACTCAACGTTGTCCAGGATTGAATAAAGATCAATGAATGTTACACACTTTCAATAATTTTATTGTCATCGAAATCGATTAAATTGTCCATTTCTTTAATCAAATCGATTGTCAGCTCTAGTTGGGAACACACCGCGATGCATCAAGAGGAAGCTTCACATACCTCCTCGAAGTGACTTAGTCTACAATACATTGTAGTTTACATTGCACTGTAGAGAACTTATTGTTCATTCTATTTATTTTATATAATGGCTTGGATTAAAGTTTAAAATTTTAAAGTCAAGTATCATGGTCCAATTGTGCTATAAACAGGAAGATTCATTTCGAATGTGCGACTGTCTTATCAAGGATAATATTAGAGATTTTATACGTCGGGTTCTTCTGCCTGTGCAGTGATAAAGCCTCTCAGATACACTTGTGATGTTAGGTTGTATAATGGTGTTAACTTTGTTCAAAATTCGACTTCTTTAATCGGATATTTTGGATGATCGATTTTTGATACCAAACATACTTAAGGACATTCATACATGTACATGTAAAATTTAAAAAAATTCGGTCCAGCTGTTTCGGAGGCCATAGGGAATAAACTCACACAGAAACAGATAAAGTGCACTTTATGTATATGTAGAGTTATATGGATTCGTATTAACGTGATACTATTAAGGTGTGTCATTCCAATCTGCGTGTTTAGCAAAGCAAATGTTAAAGTGTGACAAGGTTATGAAATGGATGGTCTTTACGTACATTCTGACGTGGAATACGTTTAGATTAACCACAGGGTTTATTGATGGAAAAGTGATGAATTATGACGATAAATTTAAAAAAAAAAAACAGAGAGAAAAAAGCGAATAATTTCGTTAAAGAATTTTTGTGAAATTAAATCAATACTAAATATTTCGAGGGTTTTTCCAAAAGTAAAGCCTCAGAAAGATAAAGATCTACGATCGATCTTTTGTGCTCCAGGATTTTTTTCTACATAGTTAACACAATTCTTATTGTACATTCGCCAGGAATTCAATGATGTATTTCTGTTTCTAATGCAAGTTCATGACTAGGATTGTGTGACTTAGTCTCATTACAGTCAATATCTGTAACCGAGAAATAAGACTTTCAGGTCATCAATGCATGAGTTCAGTCAGCATAAAAATGCAATTTGCAATCCTCCTCTGATCCATTGGGGTGGAATAAAAATAGGAGGTATTACTTTTTGAATACTCATCGTATATTTCTCTTCGTCTGTCTGTCCGTCTTTCCTTTCTACTTTTGCTCGGAAACTATTATGTTGCTCTGGCTGAAATTTTGTATGGACTTTTGCTATGATAAGGTGCAGCGAATTAAGTATTACTGGTCCGTTCGATGCACAGTTAAGGACCAAAAAGTCTAGTACCTATCAATTAATAACGTAGTGCCTTTAACGTACGTACGTACGTACGTGTGTCACGGTTTCAGATTATATATTATCAGATCGGAAGATCCTATTTATTAAAAAGGGGGATAGAAGGTGATAACATACTATGAACAGTAAATTATTAGTATACAGATATTCTAATTTAATGTTATCACTAGGGACGTGACAACAGCATATTCTGTACATTGTTTTGACACTCGAGTATATATCCAACACAGTTAATCAATAAAGAACCACATCACTCTGTATCATTCAACCACTACCGTGTTTGGATATATGGTTATGTGGCAGTTTTAGTCATTTGGAACTGTTTTGAAGCTTCCCCGTTCACTCATTTTTCGACCAAATTTCAAACAAGTTTTACAGTTCATAGGTCACCTTCTCAACTATGTTGTGAAAAAAAATTTCAATTTTCGTTCAGTAAAACAAAAGTTATGATGAATTAACTGGTGTTCAAAATCGTAAAAAAACGTAAGGAGGTGAACGAAGTTTTAATGACTGGTTTCCATAGGAAACACGTCGCTTCAGCGACTACTGTTGCAAACAATTCACCGCTCGTGTGAAAAGAGAAGTAACAAGTGAAACAGAGAGAATGAAAACATGACAGGGAGATAATTGAGGGGATTTAATTGAAAGCAGACGAGTGCCGTACATTGTTATTACATATGTATATGTTATGTTTACGACAAAAAAATAAGACTGAAATTAAACAAAGAAAAAGTGAATTTACTGGAAGCCTGGAAAAATCATGGATTACAATAGAAAAATGCGAGCATGAAAAGTAATATGGTTAAGCTTAAACATGGAAAAGAAAAGGACACGATATTCTAGCAAAAATATAATAAAGTTATAACCTAAAATATTGCAGCATTAAGAATTTTTTAAATTCAATTTAACATTATATGATCAATTCTTAATGTTGCAATATTTTAAGTTACAAATTTATTATATTTTTTACTAAAATATCTTGTCCTTTTCTTTTCTTTTAAGTTCAACTATATTACTTTTCATGCTCTCTTTTTTCTATTGTAATAAAAACATATAAGATATCAATGGATACACACTCGAGTGTCAAAACAATGAAAAGAATATGATGTTGTCCTAACCCTAGTTATACCCTTCTATCCGTTTTTTTTAATCAATAGAATTTCCCGATCACCGAAGATGCAAAGTAAACATTTTTTTGATAATGCTGCTTTTAAGCCGACAAACAGCTAAATCCCACCCCTTCACAGTAGAGATCCATAGATGCAAGAGAGTTCTACTCCAATAGATTCTTCCTCAGAACAGCTAGACTTTTGAATTCCCTTCCGGGACCCTGCTTCCCTGACTGTACTGACATGCAGAAGTTCAAGTGCAACGTGAACCGACATCTTGCTGCTCAACTTCCTACACAGTACCCCTGATGATTATATCCCTGATAGTAGCCCCCTACAACAAAGTGGCAATGTGCCTTGTTTGGGGTGAAAATGCAAAAAAAAAATGTGTTTTTTGTTTTTATGTTCATTCTCTTAGTGTAGTGAGAACTTATTATCCTGTATTAATGACCTTGGATCACTAAAGTTAAGCAACGTTGAACTTGGTCAGTACTAAAAGGGGTGACTATTTGGGACTTCCAAGTGCTGTATGTGTTCTCCGCTTATCTCGGCATTGTTTCCAGTTCTCCTGGTTTTCTTCTTGTCACGTGACTCAAACTGGTGTGACTGGTGATTGTACAACCCTTGCTTCACAATTACACGTGCAACTGCCCCTACAGGGAATATACTTTGTCTTTCTATATGGACGGAGGCATCGATTTTTTTTATGTAAAAATGCTTGTAAAATATTTAATAATTTATTAGTACCTGCAACGTATGTACGTGTGTCATGGTTTATTAAAAGAAACAACAACAAAAAAAAGAACATAATAGAATCAAAATAGTTTTTATTAATTTATTTATTGCGGATTATTATCCTCATCTTTTTTGGTTGTTGTTTCATGACGTTTTGGCCAACTATTCCTCCGGCCTTCGTCAGGTAGTGACCGCAACAGGTTGGAACTCCGAATCTCTTAAAAGCATCTTCAGCAATTACTGCCTTCCATGGTTGTTGTCGTCTCACCACGTTTTTGGCTAAGTTAGCTTCTGCCAAGAACGCCAGAGGAGTAAGTGGCCAAAACGTCGTGAAACAACAACTAAAAATGTTGGGAATAATATTCCGCGATAAATAAATTAATAAATAATACTCATCTCAATATTGAATTTAATTAAATAATATATAGACTCAGAGTAAGTTAAACGTATTTTAATTCTATAAAAAATATTTTGAATCAAAAATAATTATTATTGAAACAAAATTGATACGTATTTCTACTGCTGCTGCGGAATTTCCTCATGCCCCGCTAATATTAATAAATTTCATCAATAATCACAGTCAACAGACAGTGTACGTACATGTTTATGCGATTTGATGAACAAATAAAATTCCGTTTCGCATTTTTTTTTTTAGATAAGCATTGATGATTTATTTGATTTTTTTATAGTTTAATAATCAAATTTTAACGGAGTAAAAATAGTATCCGGATTTTTAGCATCTTTCTTTTTTTTATCACTTGATACAAAGCACAGTGCCATTGAAGCCTAAGGAACTACAGAGATAAGGACTATATTATAGGGGGCAGCCCAGATGGGGAGTTGAGTAGAGAATCTTTGTTGCGATTACAATTACATTACTGCATGTTGGAAATAGAGAGTACGAAGCGGCCCGAGAAAAAAAAAAACTATCAGAATAGAAAATGCGTACTTTGCGTATTTTTTTTTTTTTTTTTTTTTTTGGCAACCAATCACATATTTTAATTTTTTTACGAGCAGATGAACTGTATAATTTTCTTTATTTATACAAACATTATTCGCTACATAGTTGCATACATGTTTCAGATCTTTTAAAATCCAGGGTCACCATGTTCAACTAGTTTAAAATACGAATGTACAGATTTTTTCCCCCAAGTTTTTTGTAGGGAATTTATTGGGATGAGGAAAGAGTAGAAACCTTATGTTTTCTGGTGCATAGTTATTAACAAAAAAATATTCCGTTGTGATTAATACATAAAATTCTATCTATTTTTATCATCCAACCAAAGCATATATGTCATCATTATAGGAAAATCATTATAAAAATTTATTACCTAGTAAGAAATGCTAACACAATAACGTTTTCATAATATATAGGCTTAACAAGAAAATGCCCATTAAGCAGCAATAGGGAGCGGACTTTTTTACGAACATTGCTGGATTCGACATTACATAACTAGAAAAGGAACGTATGACAAACAAAGTAACGCTGATATAAATTGATAATAATAATACATTATGACTATTTATGCAAAAATTGTGACACCAGCGTCGGAAAGTGGGATTGAGAAGTCGCCCCCACCTCCGATGATGGGTAACTCTGACCTACCCAAAAGTGCCTGGGCAGCGCCGTCGGCATTCCCCGGTAAGGACGCCTCAAGCGATTAGCAATAAACTAACCCATTCTCAAAGAGAGAAGGCAAAACCTGAGAGGGTGGTCCTCCTAGAACTGCACAGAACCAACCTTACACTGCAGTCAACAGGAATCAAGTCATTAGAGGAATAGTCTGATCTGTGTTGATTGGGGGGAGGGAGGGGCGAGGATAAAAATCCGTATGAGAGATCGACTGATTCTCTAATATTGATGGTTTTGCAGTATCAAGCAACCAACAAGCTTATATGAATAAACTATTCTTCTTTCAAAATTAACATGTGTTGTATTAATTGGTCAATTATTAATGTAATAAGCATTAAATGGCGTTGACTACAGCCACGGTCAGGCAACTGCAACGGTCCTGCACGCATAGAACATCGGTAGAAAACTAAGTGTGATTTATACTAATTTTACTCTCGATCTTCTTCAGGTGATCTCTTATCAAATCCGGGAATCTTTTTGTCGAACTCGGGAATCTGTACGAAATTTCGAACGAAAACTTTCATTTAATTCACAAAGATAGAACACTTTCGTTTCGTCAGCCATGACCGGCTAAAAGTTTTAAATAATTCGTAAATGTATCGCTCAGACTGAGGATTGAGCCTTGCACAATGATCCGTGGCGTAACGGATAAAGTAAAATTCAATTCTAGATAAATTGTAGGTTCAGTACTCAGTTCGGGCTATACTAAGAATACAAATGTGAATTATGTAGGACTTCTACCTGGTCATGCCAAATGAAACGAGAGCATACTATTCCCATGTATGTAAATACGGGATTCCGTTCAAAATTCTATACAGATTCCTGAATTGAACAAAAAAATTTACAGAGTTCGACAAAATATACCTGAAGAAAGACGAAGATTAAATCGGTTGAAACGTTATAAGAATAACATTCAAGATATCAACCGTAGTCCGAATAATCCAAATAATACAAGATGATTTAGATGCTACGTTTAATGATCACTACTTTATACCAGCCTCTTGAACAGTGATGACTTTACCTAGCTTATATCAGTTTGTAGCGAGTACGAAGCATATTATTTGTGAAATTTTGCGTAAAATAAGCAGCAAAGAAAGTATTAGTAAAGATTGCTTTGGTCGTTTTTTTTCTAATGTTTACATCATATGCAAATGGTAACAATATACCAGATTTTCTGCACTATGCATTATGTTATATTATGAACCGGCTTTAGAGAAAGGTATGTATAATTTTCAAGCTGCACTTTTACTATGTATGTACGGATATATATTTAATAACTCAACGACTTGCTCAGTTTATAAAAACACTGTCTTTATTTTGACATCTCAATTCGTCGGTTATGGAGATAGAGCGATGTTGGTGGGTCTGGCGTGACGTGTACGACAGCGGCGAAGGAATAGATTTATACGCTCTGGTCGGCGTCTCCTCCTCTCCCCCCTCTCTCTTTTTTTCTCTCTCTCTCTCTCCTTCTCTCTCTCTCTCTCTCTCTCAAGTCTGTGTTCTTGGCTTGTTGATATTGACTGTATTCTCATTGTTTCTTTGTCTGACCATTGACATCAGACTCCGGTCAATATCTTCGATGTCCATGCTGATTCTTTATTAACAGTAGCTATTCACAAAACCCGACATTGCCTGGCCATTATCGGACAATTATATAACCCCCAAAAAACAGCATAACAAGAACAAGTATCTAAACTGGTGCAAATGAAGCCTGCGAGACCGACGGAACTTCATTTCTTATTTTTACTGTGAAAAAAAATGATGAATACAGAAAGATGATTACATATCAACGGCCAATGTCACTTGTGTCCACACAAATCGATGCCTAAAGGTGTTTTTAATCAATGTGGCTTTCGGTTAGTTATATTTGTAAGAAAAAACTTAAATACACAAAAATGAACCGAAAAGAAAATGATCAGCGTAAATAGGAAATCGGACAGAAAATATGACACCAATATTTCAAACTGGAAGCATTTCTGTAGCTTCCTAGACACTTCGTTATCGTGTCTTCTAAAATATTAACCAATGGAAAAGAGACAGAGAGAGAGAGAGAGAGAAAGAGAGGCGAAGATAGTAATTTTGAGTGAGTAAGCGAGTGTGGGATAGTGTGGGTGAGTAAGATAGGGGGAGGGAAAGAGGTTGGTGTGTTGAAGAGGAGAGGAAGATTGGTTGGTTGTTTTTGTTTAACGACATATCAACCCTTTTCAGGTTATTTAATGTCGAATCTGGTGATTCGGAAGAAAATTTTTTTTAATAGAATATATTTGTTTGTTTTTTTTTTGCAGGTCAGTTTCTATTTAACCCATAGTTGGGACCCTAACAGGTACTACCACTCCAGGTCAGAGTGGACCTGGGAGCAATGGCAATCAAAGGGTGGCTCCACACTCCCCAGAGCCCGCAAGCTGGGGCCTCACCATCGGATATAGTTTAAGGTCATATCCAGGACCGCGAGGAGAGGAAGAGTTAGACTATAAAAGACTAAACAAAAGAGGGCGAGAGGTAAAGAGTAAATAGGGTGTGTTACAGGTGTTACAGATGTGTTACAGAGGATATATATCTGTATATATATACACACATATATATACGTATATATATATGTGTGTGTGTGTGTGTGTGTGTGTGTGTGTGTGTGTGTGTGTGTGTGTGTGTGTGTTACAGAGGATATTATTTAAAAATAGGTTAGATATCAAACAATTAAAATTGGGAATACTTTGTTTGCCAAAAGTGTGTTGGACAGACATATGTAAATCCACGTGAAAGGTAGTCACGTTGAGGACCACACTTCTGACGCCATAAACAAAGGAGATTACTCAATATATTGAATAAGGATTTGCAGTTAGTTGGGCAGTCAGTTGGAGAATTAGAGGATGGGAGAAGATCACGCACAGTGATAGAGTCATTTGGAGATTGGGAGCCCCTTAGAGTTGAAGGGTAGAAGAATAGACCATGTAGTCATATAAGTTTGAATTTCTGATTTCATCAATCGGCCGAGAGATGAATAAAGAAAGCATAATTAATAATTTGTAACTGTTTGTCTCGTGTTATCGTTACAACCGAAAAGGTAAATGTGTTTTGTATTCATCTATAAACGAACTCTTGTATAACCCCCTTACAAGTAATGTGCCCCCATTCATCATCAGTAATCTTCCTCCCTTCTATATGTGTTAAGAACTATATAAATGTTCCAGATCCGTATTAATATTATGAAGTGCCCAAGAAATGTCACAGTCGTCGTAATGTAATATAGATAAATGTCATTATCATCCCCGTTATAAGTGTGTCCCTGAGATGACCCCCCCTATGCAACATGTTTGTGTGAATCTAGAAAACATATTACATTTCAGCAAACAACACTTAAAACAATTGACTTCCGGTTCCCATGGACGGCTTTAAGTGATTAAATTTCTTTGTTGCTAACAATTTATTAATTTTCAATATCGTAATTTGTAGTCCGAAAAAAAAGTAATATTTTAATTGTTTCTATTAAATTCCTTTTTTATTTTAGGAAAAATTAATTTTTAATTCCTAAAACTAAGCAAGATTCGTGTATGAAATTATCAAGTCCCGTTTTATTTAATATTAACAGATTTAAAATCATCCGTGCACTAGTAAATTTAATTAACTCTGAACTCATAATTGTTTCATTTAGTTGGCTTTCAAATTATATTTTCGTTCTAACAATGAAGAAGCAAGTAATATAAGTTATGAGACGATTTTTATTAGTGGGATGCAAAGATGAAAAAAATGGTCTTCTATAGAAAAAATTATTCACGTTCGATTTCTAAATATATTTTTTACTTGCTTATTGACGAAAAACGGCACTGATTTAATTTTTTTAATTATTAACAGTAAGATTGTTTGTTTATTCATAAATGTTTTTTTTTAGTTTTCAGAGGACATTTTCCACATTTTCCACAAAGTCTGAAAAATTCATTCATTAAAAAAATAAGAAATTATTTTGGAAATATTTTGAAATTTTAAAGGCAAAAATTTCAAAATGTCAATAATACATAATAAAAAAGTTTCGTAAAACAAATGATTTTTAATATATTTTCCAATTTATATATGTCAGCCTTTGTTTTAAATAAGTCTGTAACTATTAAAATTGTTCAATTGCCTGTCTAGCCACATTAATGAGCTGTGATACAGATGACTATATATATATATATATATATATATATATATATATATATATATATATATATTAATCTTAGAAGATTTAATGGCAGAACCAAGCTGCATCATGTCTTGGTCAAGAAGTGCAAAGGCCGAAGTGGCGAAAGCTTGTGCGTGAAAGTTGTGATGCTCTAGAGAAAAGAAAGCAAGCTCACAGCAATATGAAGCGAGAGCTTCGCAAAGGTTTAATTGATGGTCTTAACTATGACACACAGAGCTGGAAATGCTACACTTGTGAACGAGTGCTTTTGTCAAAAGCTGGCTACGTCAACCACCTTAAGTCGCACAAAACTTCTGTTCAGGTCAACTTTGCACCTATCAGTCTGAACCAAACGATCTGATTAACATGCAGCAAAGTTTGTAAGTCTACTGCTGGTTTGAGAAGACATGTGATTGTTCATAGGAATACCCTTCAAGCTCCAGAGGAAGTCAGCTCAATGGAAATTGCTCAATTTGTATGTCACATCTGCTTCAAGAGGTGCAAATCTGCGGCGGGAGTGCAGAGTCATCTGAGATAGCATGGACGACAAGATTGGGAGAACTCAATTATGACGGCGATCATTTGGAAAGATGCAGCAATCATATATATATATATATATATATATATATATATATATATATACGCGTGTGTGTGTATCACATTCTGCTTAATTTCCAACTCTTTTGTCTCATTAACCACTTTACATTCCTTTACTCTTATTCTCAAGCGACCTCTAGGCCTGGATAAGAGGTGACTACCTTGTAAAAAAATTACAATTTCTTTTTAAATATACCAATCCTTATTTAAGAAGCTCAATGTAATTACAGAACATATAATGAACAAATGACAAAAGTCTATATTTCAAATGTCATGATGTTGACCATCTTATAATTAATTCCTTTATTTCTTGAAATATCTGTTTCGTAGCACAAAATCAATCACTTAATTATTATTATCGATCAGGGAATTTATTTTGTCCTTAACTCATCAGAAAAAGTAGCCACAATCAATCCACCAGTGTTTCTTCCTATTTTCGGATTTTTTAATCTTGCTCAAACACAGTTTATTTCCTTTTGACGAATTAATTGTGTGTATTTCTTCTGATAAGTTAAGGGCAAAATAGATTCACTAGTTGATATAATAATTAAGTGATTGATTTTGTGCTGTGAAACAGATACTGTCAAGAATTGTAAAGGTAAATTGAAATAAGGGAATGCATTGAAAGATGGTTAATATCATGAAATTTGGAATATAGACATTTCTTGGTTGGTTGGTTGGTTGAGTGTTTTTCTTTTACGGCATATCAACCCTTTTAACGTTATTTAATACCGAATCCAATGATTGTGAAGAAATATATATTTTTTTAAGTCGGTTTCTGTTTAGCCCATAGTGTGGACCCTAACAGGTACTAACACTCTGGGTCAGAGTGAACCTGGGAGCAATGACAATTAAAGGGTGGCTCCATACTCCCCTAAGCCCGCAAGCTGGAGCCTCACCATCGGATATAGTTTAAGGTCATATTCAGGACCTAGACTTTTGTCATTTATTCATTATATATATATATATATATATATGTATATATATATATATATATATATATATATATATATATATATATATATACAGTAATGTGATTGATAATTTAAACTTCAAATTAGAATTAAATTAAAAATCCGTTTCACAAGAAAGAACAACAACAAAATCAATATATATATATATATATATATATATATATATATATATATATATATATATATATATATATATATATATAATTACTTCCACAGCCAAACCCCGTCGCAGATCACAAGAGCCAAACCAGCAAAAAAAAAACGGAAGTCTAAGACTCGACTATTATAGTATATATATATATATATATATATATATATATATATATATATATATATATATATATATATATATATATATAATTTTAAATGCCTAGATACACTAGTATTTCATTTGTTCGGGAATATCAGAGCAGGGAGTCACGATTACAGCTGGTCAGAAGATTCGAACGCAGTCACTAAACTATCTCTGACAGTATTAGCAAGAAACAACCACACGGCCAACGTTAACCACGAGAAATACAGTTGAAATTAACATTTACATAAAGCGTAAATGCCTAAATATCGAGAGTCATCTTATGATTACGACATCATGATCTGTGCATGTGTGATCTAAAGTGAGTGACTTTATTTGAAACCTTGAGTGCTCAACAATAAGAACACAGTTCTTAAAGGGGAAAGCCAAAAACAATATTATTACTTCTCTTTCTAATACAGAGATGGGAACTTCCTATCTGAAGACAGAAGCTATAATATTAATTATATTCCTATCTAGTTTTATGAAATAAATTTTTTCATGGAAGTTGGGTTTAGTTTAAGTGAACTGTTTAGAAAAAACAATACTCGCATTAACATGTCTCAGTTTCTTTCTGTTTTTTTTTACTTCTTTTTTTTTAAGGAATTTAACATTACGTTTAATACCTATGGTATTTTTGCTTATAATAAATAAGAATTCTGTATTTTCTCTCTCTCTCTCTCTCTCTCTCTCTCTCTCTCTCTCTCTATCTATCTATCTATCTATATATATATATATATAGAGAGATATATATATATATATATATATATATATATATATATATATATATATAGATATATATATATATATATATATATATATAGATATAGATATATATATATATATATATATATAGAGAGAGAGAGAGAGAGAGAGAACGTGATACTATTGACAGTGCTTGTAACTAGACGAATCATGAAAACCATAGTTTGACGCTCAGTTGAGCACGTGTCATGAAAATAATGAGAGAGTAGTGGAGAAAAGGTAATAAGGAGGAGAAAAGGACATCACCTATTGATTTCGAAGTCAGCTTTGAACGATATCAAGACAGGAAACCTCACCAGATATGAAAAAATTATCATAAAAACTTATGTAATATGCACATATATCTTCGTAAACGCAACAAATACCCTCTTGAATGTTGAGGTCGTAAAAGAGGGTTCTGTATAACATGCGGCGTTCTATATTTGACGTGTGAGAAAAAGACATCACCTATTGATTTCGAAGGCGGTCTTGAACGATATCAAGACAGGTAAGCTTATCAGATGTGTCAAAAGTGCGTTTTTTAGGACGTATCTGTCTCTCATATAAAGAGGATTACGTTGGGTGTGAGATGCATTCTGGAACGGTAGCATGATTCAACGACCTTGGAAATTCGATAAAAATAGGATTAAAATGTTTTGTGTGGGTAATTCTTTTTTATTCGTCCTTATGTCGTATGGTTGGGTCCTGTATAACATTGGGCGTTGTATATATGATGTGTTTATTGATTTGAATATATATTTGATCATTTAGATATGAATGTACCTACTGATCATCTAGTGGTTATTATATATAAAAATTATAACATTAAGGGACAAATAACAGTCTGTGGGATTTTATATCAGTCAATAGAAAAGAATACAAGAACAACAGAGAAGCATACAAAACAATAAGAAAACATACAAAATCAATAGAAAAACATACAAAAACAATGGGAAAACATACCTGGTCCATCTTCATTTAAGGGATCCTCAAAAAAGCTGCAAACGAAGATTCGTACGAGTCCAAGCCTTGGTGGTATTTACAGCAGCTTTATTTCGGATGTTTCCCCCACTGGAAAGTTGCAACGCTAGTCATAACTTTTACTATCAACATTTTCCCTTGCTCGGAGCCATTAGTGTCCGTAAAGCGTCCCTCTTACTCTGACTACCGAGCGCGTTTGCTCTTTCTGACTCCCAACTCTTGACTAACTGATATGTGTATTTTCTCGTGACGTCATTTTGTTTATGTCCCAACATTATTTTCACCAAATTAACATTTTTGTTTGTACTAGTCATGAAAATCAACATTCTTTTCTTTTAAAACATTTTAACGTAAATAATATCATCTACAAATATTTATTTCGTTATGATGATAATATTTCTGACATTGTATTTTTTACAAATATTTGTAACGATCATAATAATCATCGACCAGCACATCTATCTGTATTCTCCTGTCAATATCTAACACTTAGACGGATATTTTTCTACTTAATCTCCCTCTCTCTCTCTCTCTCTTTCTCTCTCTCTCTCTCTTTCTCTCTCTCTCTCTCTCTCTCTCTCTCTATATATATATATATATATATATATATAAAAGTGAGAATATGTGTATGAGGACACATCTCAACCTATATACTCAACGATTTTTATCTACAGACTTGAGATTTGGCACCCAGGATATTCAGACTTGTGGAAAACTTTTTTAATCAGTTTTCATCCGCGAAAAACGTCTGCTAAGTTGTAAGAATTAGAACATTGGTACGTGGAGATCATCGGATTTTAATCTGTTTGTTAACTGTTTCACGAATACGCATGCGTGAACCGTTCACGTGACAGATTTTTTATGTTAATAATAAGTAGGATTGAAAAAAACTTTGTAAAGATCTGTTCAGCTGACTTAATGGTTATCATACTTGACTAACTCTCTTTAGGTTTTGGTTTCAATCTCAGTATCTTTTTGTTATTATTTACAAAAAAGTGAACTGTTTAGAAAAAACAATACTTGCATTTACATGTCTCAGTTTCTTTCTGTTTTTTTACTTCTTTTTTTAAGAATTCTGTATTCAATAAAATATAACATTTATGCGTATTTTATGACCGGGCAATGCCGAGTGGCTTGCTAGTGTATAAATTAAACTATGTAAGTTTTAGGACATTGCGAATCTTCTTTCAAAATTCTGAGAAACGCGTATTGTTATGACTTTAATTAATTCTCACGCATCTATAAGATGCTGGATCTGTCACGTTTTCACATCTACGCTTGTATTGTATCGAATTGTGACGGAATGGACACACCGTACGAGTATTTGTTTGCGTTACAATCGTTGTTACTTAGATAGCGGCCATTTTGTCGGAGACAAAAACAAAGGTGAACAAATCGCAGAAGTTTAGCGGTGGAATAATCGACATTCACAAACGTCGCATCATTCGAAATGGTTGAATTATTTTCGGCGTTTGCAATCGAGTGAAAAGAGGTTTTCATTCCTTTGATCGATGCTTTTCTGAAGGAAAAATTTCAAAGGCGTAAAGAAATTTATGTTGTCGAAAGGAGTTTTTAAAAAAATAGCATAATAATGGGGAAAGGAAAACAAGAAATGATGAAGAATGGCTAAAGAGAGCGGGAAAGAAAAAAGATGGTGTTGGAAAGTAAAGAATTAGAAAGCGACAGATAGAAAAAGGGGAATAAGGACGAGAAAGACTGATATATATATATATATATATATATACATATATATATATATATGTATATATATACATATAAACATATATATATATATATATATATAGAGAGAGAGAGAGAGAGAAAGAGAGAGAGACATGGGGGAGAGAGAGAAGAGGAAAAAATACAATATACAGAGAAAGAGAGATAAAAGGAATGAAAGACGTATGTGTTAAAGAGGGGAAAAGGAAAAAGAAAGGAAAGTGTGTAAGACAGGGAGAGGGGTAGATGCTAGGGAAAGATAGATAGATAGATAGATAGATAGATAGATAGATAGAAAACGAAAAACAAAGAAAGAGGGAAAGTACGAAAATACCGAAAGAGAAGAAAAGAAAGGGAGAGAAAAGAGAGAAAATTATAGACTGAGAATACAAAATATAGGGTGAAACAATAAATTTTTGTTCTAGAAAAGACAACATGATTCCATTTCCGTCTGATGAAAAGTTATGTCCAGTTATTGACAAATCTAAAAAAATAAAATAAAATAAAAACCATAGGAGTTTACTCTCATGTTTGAAAGTGATAAAATGTTCAACGAGCAAGATCGGAGATGCACCGCTGTACAACTCATGCTCTCAATCGATCCAAGTTATGGGCCATTTCCAGCACCCTCAAAGTACAAATCCGGACGGTTCAACGCTTAAGACCACAACAATTTTACTATAATTGATAGACTCTGGAATTCCCTCGCAGTTCTCTGGTCTTCCGACTGTATCACCATGCAAAAACTTAAATATAATCTGAACAAACACCTCGCTCCACAACTCCCCACTTAAGACGCTCTTATAATCTGACCACTAACTCATCTTGATGACAATGTTTCATGTTTGGGTTGAATATAATGTAAAACAATGTATTATTTGAATTATTGGTACTACTCGTCTCATTTTGAATGTTATACTCACGATGTTTCGGCTGGTGTAACCTCCGGCCTTCTTCATATCCGTGTGTTAATAAACAAGTTTAAACTCGTGAGTTTTCATATCGGACTTGAGATTTCGTACGGAATTTCAAACGGAACCTTTTACTAAATGCGTAAGGACCTGTGGAGCAACGGATATAATGGTTAGGTATTGATCAATTTTGACAGTCTTCTGAGGGTTGACGGTTCAAACCTCAGTAAAGGCGATATTTAGAATACAATTACGAATTACTTACGACTTCTTACCGGCCATCGCTGATAAAGCATGGCCAGGCTACGCCCTTGGTTAAATAAAGTGCCCCGTTCGAAATACCGTGCAATTTTCTGAGTTCAGTATAAAGACTCCCGAATTCGCGCCTGGAGATGATCGGAGGTTAGGTCGGCTGGAGCGTTGTAAAAAAAAACATTCAGGCTGAGAACTGTAGTTTGAATGATCGAAACTTTAAAAACAGCAATTGTTCAAAATAATTTTTAAACGATCTTTAAAAAACAATTTACATAAACAACAAGGTTCAAAGGCTAGAATTCGATTATGGTGGTGGTGGTGGGGGGGGGTTCAATGAGAAATTGATTGAATTAAAATAGCGAAAAACGAAACAAGTCAGTTTTTAAGAAGTTCCGCTGCAATTTTTATTTGAAGTATTCTCAATAACTAATCGGTGCGCATGAGAAAGGAATCATAAAAATCGTCGATGTGTGAAGAAGAAGAAGGTGACTAAAAATTGGTGAAAACCATTGAAATTGATAAACTCCACTCTCTCTCTCTCTCTCTCTCTCTCTCTCTCTCTCTCTCTCTCTTTCTCTCTCTCTCTCTCTCTCTCTCTCTCTCTCTCTATGATGTAATTTTTACTTGTCTATAAGTTGCTTGTGGCCATAATAAGGTGAATCTGTTGTGGTATGAGCGCTTTTAACTAGCTGGACTGTAGATCTGCGTCTCTCTTTCTTTCTCTCTCTCTCTCTCTCTCTCTCTTTCGCACCCTTTCCCTCCCCCCTTCTCTCTTTATCCCTCTCTCTCTCTCTCTCTCTCTCTCTCTGAAGTAATTCTTAATTTTTCGTCTATAAGTTACTTGTGGCCATATTAAGGTTCAACTAGACAGACTTTTTTCTTTCTTTCTTTCTTTCTTTCTATCAGTATCTCTCTTTCTCTTCCACACACATATATACGCATGCGCTTCTCTATCTTTCTCTTTTTTCGCTGATTCTGTATCTCCACGCATTTATCTTTCTTTTTCTTTATCTCTTAGTGTTTTCTCTCTATCACTGTTCTATTTCTATCTCTACATCTTTATTTCTTTTTCTTTTTTTGTCTCTTTTCCTCTTTTCGTGTTAGAAGTTTCGTATATCCAAGAGCTCATACATGCAACTAATTGACTCCATTTTTCATTGGTTGTTTTCCTGTTTTGAACAACATACTTACCATTTTGGCGCTTGCATAAATTAGACTGTTTAAGTATGTGATTGTGTCTGCTGTGATGTGTGGGAGGAGCTTGTTAACCGTCTTTGCATCCGTTTTTAATTTCTTCTGCTCTTGGTTCCTTAATGATGGGGGCTTTGTTTCCTCGTTCATGAACTGTATTATTTTTCTATTTCTCCTGCTTCATCCTCTTTTAGCTCTGTTTCATTGTTCTCGAATTCCACGTTTATAGAGGGCAGTCTTTGTAGGTCCTCCATCTGTGCTGGTTGTACTTGTGCGGCTTCCACTTGTGGGGTATCTAAACGCGCGGTTCCTGTGGGGGGGATGCTTCATGCTCAATTTCATTATTCATTTTTCGTTGTGTTTCTGCTAGTTCCAGTGTTGAGATCCAACCTCTCCTCAGTATCAGTGTTGCTTGGTCCGCAATTCTTTGTTCTGTTGTCTGGTAATCACTGGACAAGTCCCATAGCTCTTTCATTCGCTTTTGATAACCTCCATATCTATATTTGGGATGGCTTCTATAATAACATTCCATTACGAGTCTATTCTCCTTAGTTATCCATATCTTCTTTCGGATTTTCTTTTTTGTCGGTTATCTTGACTTTGTTTTGTTTGGTTGGTATCATCTGGAATTAGAGAATATACTTACATGTTCATTTTCCGTGTTATTTATGTTTCCGTAATTAGAAAGTGGGCCAACATTTATAAGATGATGACCGGGTCCTCCATGCTGGCTACCGAGGGAACACCTGCCGATCATGACATCCAGATCTTTCTTCTGGGTCCCACGGTTTGTGTTATTTGTATTGGACATTTTTTATATTATGGTGTTTGTGGCAACACCAGGCCCAGAATTGTTTTACCTGTAGTTCTGACGCTGGAATAGCGTATACCTGTCATGTATATGGGAGATATCGTATACTATCACACATACATAAAGGACTTGAACAGACAGATAGATCACACACGCAGAAGAAAAACAAAATAAAACTAAGTATTGTACTTATTATAAGTCGAAATCAATACGCTGTGGCAATGGATTTAAAGATAGTCTCCTTTACGCCGATGAACTTAGTCGCTGGTAGTAAATAGCATGGGTGGCTTTACTCTTTATTTCAATTTTTTCTCTTCTTTCTCCTTTTTTTCCTTTTTACTTCCATTTCTTTTGTTAGGGAATTTCACATAAAGTTGTTATTTATGTATTTTTAAATTTTTTTACACAGGAATCACCACTTATCAAGGCCCGAGGCTACTCGAGGATAAAAGTTAATGGGTATACATTAGTCAATGTGATTATAGCATAATAAACATAAGTAGTGGGAATTTTGTAAATTGGATTACTTTGGGGGGGCGGTTCATCAAGAATTTGTTTACGTTGAATTTGAAGGCAATCAGATTGTAGTTAGCTGGAAAGCAGGCAATCGGAAGAGTGTACCACAGGCGTGCATTTCTAAGAAAGAAGCCTTGTACATGCAATCTACATTTAGGTTTAGGTACAGACAAGGAGTGTGGAAAATTATTGATAGTGGTTTCGGACTGACGAGAGTTTCTCGTGAAAGTTTGGCAAGGGGGTGCCATAGATTGAAGCTCAGATGAGCACTTGCCGTGCAAATAACGAAAAAAAGAAAAAAAAGATTAATTTAAGCTGCCTGAAATAAATAATTTAGGTCTTACTAAATCACCACAAACAAAAGAAAACGGAGAAGAAATTAAGGAACGTCACGCATCATTTACTTACAATATAGGTCCATTCTTTTGCTAGAAATTTCTTGGCCATCTATTTTTAGGAGTCATTCATCCTACCGTGGACAAATTGCGATAATTTTGAAATCATTGACGCGAGACAATAATATCTGATCTTGGTCGTGACTGGTGCCTAATATACTGATATATTGCACGAACGTTAATGGAAAACTGCTCCTAGGGAGGAGGGAGGTTCATACACGTCACCGTGTGGGGTATCAGGTTTGAGTTTTTATCATGAGTTTGCATTTACGCTTAGATATATGACAGGAAACCTTCCTAACTTACATTCTACGGGAGGATTATTATTGGTCCAAAAGGAGCTTTCACACAGGTCATCAAAGGTATCTCATTGAAAACAGCCTGTGGTGTTCCCTGGAAGCTGAGTGACAAGTCTCCCCAGATTTTTACTACTATCCACCTCTTTCGATATTTGCAAATAAATTTGCATTATCGCAACAGTTGCTTGCCATTGATTTCTCGTTGGCAGCAGTTATTGTTCTTCACTGGAATTTTAGTGGCAATAAGCCTCCCCAAGGTCCCAGTTCTCTTCGCACCTATCCGGCGGGGGCCTGGTCAGTTCCTCGGTCTTTCCTTCCTCCTTGACTTTACTTGGTTATTTGGTTTCACTCTTTTTGAGGGGGACAGTAATGTGGTGATGGGGTGGGGTGAGAGAACTTATAGATATGCGGCTTCAATGTTCTTGGTTCCATGTAGCGTTTCATGTTTTGCGTTTGCAGCAGTTTGTCTAACCCGCGCTTGTTGCCCCTGTATGTTAGTTTCCACATTCAAGGGGTTTTCTTCATATTTCATCTGTTTTCATGATTGTTGTTCGTTGTAGTTTTCCAGTCATTCCTTTGATTTCAATTTCTCCTATTCTTTTTTCAAAGTTTTTCGAGATTGTTCCTAGTGCTCCTACTATTATAGGTATTATTTTGATTGACAGGACTGTTCTGTTGTTGTTGTTGTAATTATTATTATTATTATTATTATTATTATTAATTTTATTATGTTATTATTATTATTATTAATGTTATTATTATGATTATTATTATTACTATTATTATTATTATTAATGTTATTTTTATTATTAATGTTATTATTATTAATGTTATTATTATTAATGTTATTAATGTTGTTGTTATTATTTTATTATTATTATTAATAATAATGTTATTAATGTTATTATTATTATTATTATTATTATTATTATTATTATTATTGTTATGGTCATCATCATCATCAACATACTCATCATTATTATTATTATTATTATTATTATCATCATTATTAATATTATTATTGTTATTGTTATTGTTGTTGTAGTTATTGTTGTTATTATTATTATCATCATCATCATCATCATCATCATCATTATTATTATTATTGTTATTGTTGTTGTTGTTGTTATCATTGTTATCATCATCATCATCATCATCATCATCATCATCATTATTATTATTATTATTATTATTATTATTATTATTATTATTATTATTATTATTATTATTATTATTAAATAAGCTTAAAGCCTATCGAGTTAGACCGCTGAAAAAAAATGGTGATCTCCTTAGAACTAAAGTCGAGCCCGAAAAACAAATTTATATCAAATTCACTGCAATCTTCTAAGTCTTTAAAATTGAATTAAAAATTAATTATGGGGTGTTACAGGATGATATTCTTTAGTCTTTGTTTTTATCAATAAGATTTTATCTTATTGCAGCTTTTAAAAACTGGAAAAAAATATTAAATTAGAAAAAAATAAAAACTTCCATTAACTTCAATTAAATTAATATTATACAACCATTTTCTCAGATATTTTCACTATTATCTTTATGCTGAATATCCTGTTCCACATTTTCGTTATTTCATCCCACCACCACCCACAACACTCATGATTTTACAGTAAATTTTACCAATGTTTCCCAAATAAACACAACTTAACAAAATGATTTTTATTCATTACTAATTGGTTGATGCAAATACAATACTACCTCCGGTCGGAAATGGTTGGTGCAGAATTTAAACTGTTCGCGTTTTAGGTTTTGTCACGCACCATTTCAATGTTTTAGGGGGTAACTTGTAGTACTTTAGAGCGTGCTTAATTGAAAAAGAATAGTTTTCGTTCTGAAAATTATTTAGAGTTTAATCTATGCACATTACTTTCGTGACTGTTTTCTATATATCTATAAAAGTGAAAGTGTCTGTCTATCTGTGTGTATCTGTGTGTGTAAATTTCATTACGCAATATCTCTATCAATTTTAAGTCTACAGACTCGAAATTTGATATACAGGGTACTGAGATTTGGGAAAATCGATGTGATCGGATTTCGGCCAGAAATTTGGCGATTAAGGTGTCAGAGTTCAACTCTACCAAACTCCTCCGACAATTTTTGGTCTAAACACTTGAAATTTTAGATATAGCCTCCTTGGACATGGATCTAACTTAATAACTTGATTTGAGCCCAAAACAATAAATGTTAAGGTGTCATAATAGGGTTCAAAGTTTAAAAAATTACTGTTTTTTTTTTTTTGCTCAGCATACACCTCCAAACACCCGGGCAACGCCGGGTCGAAATGCTAGTATAATCTATTTTTAAAAATACCCGCAGTTGCTATATAAATATGGAAAATGTAGTTGATGTCAATGTAAAAGGTAAAAACAGAAGTGATAAGAGAGAATTGACAAATTCAAGACGAACAGCAGTTCTGCAAGCGTTGCTACAAAGGTCTAAAGGGCGCATCCTAGAACGAGGTGCAATCAAAGATGTTGCCACAAAATTCAGTATAGAAAGAAATACTGTAGGCAGAATTTGGTCACGAGCACTAGACAGTTCGTCCGATATATCGGTGCCAGTGGATTCTTTGAACAGTAAGTTTCTCTATGGCCGAAAAAAGAAGGACTATAGTTCACAGATGGCAAAAATAAACACCATTCCCTTGAGAAAAAAGAACCACTTTCAGGTCTACTGCTCAAGCAAGTGGAATACCTAAGACAACGTTGATTGCAAAGATGAAAGAATGCGAAATTCGGGCACATTCAAATGCTGTAAAACCGCTTCTCACGATAGAAAACATGAAATGTTGCGTTGATTTTTGCCGTTTGCAGTTGGATTTAAATCGAGGAACTTTTAGAGAAATGTTTGATGTCAAACATATTGATGAGAAATGGTTTTACATGACGCAAAATGCAAGGAAGTTTTATTAAGGCAAAGACGAACATGACCCTTTAAGAACCACTAAAAGCAAGCGTTTTATTACAATGGTAATGTTTTTTGCTGCCGTGGCTCGAAATGTTACTTTGACGGAAAGATTGGAATTTGGCCATTTGTCAAACGTAACAGCAGAAACAGGCCTGATGGAACAATGGTAACTAAAGTCATGGATACAATCACGAAAATTCAGATTCGTGAATTCCTTGTTGAAAAGGTCCTTGTTTCCACACGGAACAAATGGGCAAGTGGATTCATTGCACAACGAACCATAATTCAACAAGACAATGCTAAGCCACACGTACATCCAACGGACCCAGTATTCAAACAAGAATCGGAGAGATTAGGGCTGAACATTCAACTGGTTAACCAGCCAGCAAACAGTTCAGATCTGAATGTGCTTGACCTACGTTACTTCAATACAATTCAATCCATTCAACACCAAAAGGCTCCAAAGAATATTGATGAATTAATTGAAGCAGTTGAAACCAGCTTTCAAGAATTAGAAAAATCAAAGTTGAACAACATTTTCCTGACAGTGCAGGAGACAATGGAACAAATAATTTTGTCTGATGGTGGCAATAATTACAGGCTTCAGCATATGTCAAAAGCACAGCTAGAAAGAAAAGGAAAACTTCCCACTTCAATTTTGATATAAGAAGAATTGAAAAGTAAATTAACACAATTGAATAGTTAGATGTTTTAGCTTTTTGCATTATTTTTTGTATATTTATTTAATCATACATTGTAAGAATGTACGTACAATCAATTGTCAATTTAATTAAGTATAATTATTTCGTTAACCTGTATTCTCTTTCAAAAGTACTACCTTATAAAACTTGAAACTTGTATGCACCAAGTATTTTCGATCAAACTGAAAAGTTTTGTGCACCAACTATTTCCGACCGGGGGTAGTATTTCATTTCGAAAAATCTTTAAAATTATATTCATCGGATTTAATTTTTTTATTGTGACTATGCACAAAATTATGTTGTTTTTGTTTTAAACTATGGCGAATTATTTTAATCTTCATTGTCTCTATTCTCTCTCTCTCTCTCTCTCTCTCTCTCTATCTATCCTCGATATATCTACCTATCTAGCTATCCCTTACACCTCTCTCTCTCTCTCTCTCTCTCTCTCTCTCTCTCTCTCTCTCTCTCTCTGTCCTATACTCTTTTTTTTTTTTTTGTCTTTCTCCCACTTTAGCACATACATTTTTCTTTTTCTTTATCTCTCTTTCTATGCACTTTGCATTTTCAAACCATCTCACCCCACCTCTCTCTCTCTCTCTCTCTCTCTCTCTCTCTCTCTCTCTTTCTCTCTCCCGATCACTCTCTCTTAGTGTATCTCATCGTTTATCTCCTTTCGCTCTGTTTGGTAAGATTTTGCTGCTAGTCAAGTTGGTCGGAGGTATTTATTTTCCCATGTTTCATTTAAGCACCAGAAACATTGTATCTCTCTTGAACAATGGCGATCGCGAAGCTGCATGTCTATTGGCGGTTGAAATCTAACAACCATGGCGGTGCGAAAGAATTCATGAAACATAGACCGAATCGTTAAGATGCGTCGACTTAATTAGCGCGTTTAACGAGGAAATATTATTTCAAACAAAACAGTGTCAGACCAACAGACAGACTACTTGGAACACAAATGTGACAGACCAACGGAGGTACTATTTCAAAGTAGAGCATGGCAAACTAACGGATATGCTATTACAAGCTTAAGTGTAACAAACGGATATGCTATTAAAAATTCAAGCGTCACATTTCCACAGAATCTTATTCATACATAAAAGTACTTGCTATTTAATAGTCAAGCGTGACAGACAAACGGACATGCTATTTCAATTGTTAAAAACAAACGAACATGCTATTGTTAAAAACAAACGAACATGCTATTTCAAACTTAAGCATTCCAGATAAACGAGCATGTTATTTGAAACTAAACCGTGACAGTGCATCGAACATGATACTCTTAACTGAATTGTGGCAGACCAACTGACATGCTATTTTAAACGCAAAACCTACTGACAAACTAATATGCTATTCACAATGCATGCATGATGAATGTACCAGAACTATTATTTCAAACTGACACGTAAACTTAAATCTAACCTTCAAGATATATCGCAAAAGTATATTTTGTTGGTTGTCCATCGTTATCTGACGATAACAATCTTCTTGTTGGTTGGTTGGTTGTTGTTTTTATTTTTGTTTTGTTTTACGACATATCAACCCTTTTCGGGTTATTTAATGCCGAATCCAGTGATTCTGAAGAAAATTTTTTAATAGAATTTATTTGTTTGTTTTTTGTTTTTGTTTTCAAATCAGTTTCTATTTAACCCATAGTTGGGACCCTAACAGGTACTACCACTCCGGGTCAGAGTGAATCTGGGATCAATGGCAATCAAAGGGTTGCTCGACACTCCCCAAAGCCCGCAAGTTGGGGCCTCATTATCGGATATAGTTTAAGGTCATATCCAGGACCAATCTTCTTGTGAGTCTGCTAAAGTTTAAATAGTCCAATCCTAGACCCACGAGTACGGTCACAGATCATGCATGTAAAGGAGGGTCCGGGTGGAGCAAGGATGGCCTGGCGAGCATACCTATTAGTGAAGAGGGGTCTATTCGAAATCTCTTTGGGAATCTCTTTGTGTTGTCTTTGAAACGCCTCCTCTGCCCAACGGCCAATCTTGGTCCCACAGGTACTGCAACGCCGCAAGAACAAACAAAGGAAAGAAATAAAAATCCGACTCGCCATTTTTTTAATTGCAAATGAAATGCGTTCATTCGTGGTTCTTCCAAAACAACGAATTTCATTATATTTCAAAAGTCTTTGCGCACACACACATGTGCTTTATAAAAATCTTTGTCCCCCTGCCACCTGACACTAGCACAAGTCAACGCTTTCTCGAGCTCCTGTTTAAACGTTTATCTTCCCCCGAAACGTAACTGGCTTCTCCGTATGCTACAACAACAACAACATTTAAACAAAAGTCAAGATATGAAACCTCAAACTTAGCGGCACGTTATTAGCGAAACGACACTGGTTTTGTACATAAAATATTTTTATAAAAACATTAAATATACAGTGATGATCATATTTATTGGCACGGTAAAATAAAAGTTAAATTTTGTCTAATAAATTCTAAAAAAGGGATTAAATTAAAGAAAATAACAAAGTATATTATGTATTTTTAACTGGCCTTTCCGATGCAGCAATCGGATTTTAGAAAAAATAAATAACAAAGGAACAACAAACATAATTGCAAAAAACCCTTGTTCAAAATTATTGCCACGATTTATTTAATAATCAATTGTATAGCCTTTGGCCTTGATTACCTTCCTCAGTCGCTTTTCATAGTTTACAACCAAGTTGTTGCACTCTTCAGTAGTAATTTTAGCCCACTCTTCCTGACAATAATCGTCCAATTGAATAAGATTCTTAGGCTTCCTTTGCATTACCCTCAATTTTAATGTTCTCCATAAATTTTCAATTGGATTAAGGTCTGGGATTTGTGATGGTCACTCCAAAACATTAATATGATTGTCCTCAAGCCATTTCTTAGTCAGTTTAGCCGAATGCTTTGGGTCATTATCTTGCATGAACCACCAACGACGACCAAGTGAGAGCTCTTTAGCAGAGTCTTTCAGGTTTTCATCCAATATTTTAACATAATCTTCCTTTTTTATGCTACCTGTGACCTTAACAAGTCGCCCTGGTCCAGAGGCAGCAAAGGATCCCCAAAACATCAAACTGCCTCCACCGTGCTTCACTGTGGGTATGGTGTTCTTAGGCAGGAAAGCTTCGCCAGATTTTCTGTAAATATAAGACACTTTATTATGGCCAAATAACTCTATTTTCGTTTCGTCAGTCCATAGAACACGTTTCCAGAATGCAACATCTTTATCAATATGACGTTTTGCAAAGGCTAGCCTTGCTTTCAGGTGCATAGGCTTCAATAAGGGAGTCTTTCTTGGACGACATGCTTTTAAACCAGCTCTCTTCAAAACTCTACCAACTGTATGTCGAGATACATTCACTCCAGAGGTGCTCTGTTCATCAACAATCTCCCCAACAGAGATCCTTGGGTTTTGTTTTACTTGTCGAACAATTTTCCGTTCATCTCTTGGGGAAAGAATCCTTTTTCTCCCTCTACCCTCTAAACTCATAACGTGGCCTTGCGATTTGAACTTGTTTATTATGGCTCTAACAGTGGATTTGGGAAGGTTTAGCTTCTTTGAAATCTTATCATAGCCCTCCCCATTGGTATGGCATGCTACAACAAGCTTCCTGACGTCTTCGCTGTGTTCCTTAGTTTTAACCATGGCGATTGAAAATTATAATTTAGTCACTTATAATAGTTTAAATAAATCGCTATCTAAAAATTATCTGAAAAAAATTATTCACTGAATTAGCGTTAAACAAGCATAATATGACTATAAAAAAGTTCAGAAAGCACGTAAACCGGAAATTGATTGATATTATACTGATACTAAAAGAAAAACAAAGCCGTGCCAATAATTTTGAACAAGGGTTTTTTGCAATTATGTTTGTTGTTCCTTTGTTATTTATTTTTTCTAAAATCCGATTGCTGCATCGGAAAGGCCAGTTAAAAATACATAATATACTTTGTTATTTTCTTTAATTTAATCCCTTTTTTAGAATTTATTAGACAAAATTTAACTTTTATTTTACCGTGCCAATAAATATGATCATCACTGTATATATATATATATATATATATATATATATATATATATATATATATATATATATATATATATATCAAATGACAGTTCCTTTTCGTAAATAAATTATTTTTATTACAATATTGTTTTAACTAAAATAGTTTCATGAAATATTTTAATCTATATATTAATACGATAGCGTGTACGTTATTTTCTGTATCACATTTTTTTTTTCTTCCGAGTGTCTGTTGTTTAATTGTTATGCCTTTCCATTTCTTGTAATAAATAATTTTACCAAGAATTCTTCACAAGTTTTGGTTTCGGTTTCGATTCAAGCTGAGGCACTCAAGCCATATGTCCTTTTTTTTCTCTTTTTCTTGGTACGCAAGCTCGCCAACACCTTCTAACTTGAAATAGAGCATAAATAGATCTGAAAATGCTGGTTCCTTACCCCTCCCCCGACCGTCGACACGTTACTACTTATAAAAGAACATGCTTGTCTATGCCACGTGATGATCGTTTTCTTTTCAAAAATGAAAACGCTGCATTTTTATTTCAAACAAAATCAATTCCTATTTGCAGCCGCGAAGGACGTCTTATTAATGCGGTTAAGTTATGAATTTTTAATATTTCTTTTCTAGATGCGAGTGCTAATATTATATTTATTTCAGTTTTTAATCTTTATTTTTATTTCATTATTTTGTTAATTGTGTAATTGGTTTTCTCGTGGAAAGCTGTAGCGAATCTATCTGGCAAGTTCCTTTGAAATATATATTTTATTTTATTTATTTATTTATTAATTTTATTTTTTACCATATATTTTTCTTGTCTATAAATGTTTATATATCCAAGTTGATAGCATAACAGATTTTGCAATTGTTTTCATTTTCAGTTGGTGAGAGGGGAATCTTTCACCTAATCCCCTCTTAAACACGCCAAATGGACTTTTATTAAGTACAATACTTAATTTTTTTTAATGGAGAGTAGACAATGCATTGTGTATGCGTTATCGGCAGCTCCCATTACTATCGCTCCCCTTTATTTGTCCCTCAGTCCTCATTATTAATGAGTGATTTTTCTGACAAAGGGAGAAGAAAAAGCTGTTTTCTAGGTTGGCAGTATTTTGCGTGAACAGCCGCCAGGGATGTCGGAAATTTTCTGTTTCTATGTCTATCCTTGTAGCCATGTCACTAGTAAGGGTGCTGGAGGTAAACGTTTTATCTGGGCTGACGTTATCCGCCTTATAGTCAGGGACCCGACCTTTGATTAACCACTAAGGAGGCTGTCCTATCAGCAAGTGCAAAGTACTAGGGCTGCTGTATTGCCATTTGGTGAATGGATTCTGAACCATGCAGTAGCTTCTGGTGAGGGCTCTCGATGCCATATTAGTGGATAATTGTTACGGCTTCACCTTTTCATGTGCTACAATATATATATATATATATATATTTCTTCATTTCTATTTCTCTTTTACTTTCCCTCTCTGCCCAGCTTCAGGATTGTCTGTCGACCTAGTCCACAAATCCCAAAACACCATCATGAAAAGTATCAATAAAAAACACACGATTAAACCCCGATCTCCAACTTCTAACGTAACCCCCACTACCAGGTCTCCTTCTCTAACATCAGGGGTCTACGTTCTAACCTTCTAGAGGTTGAAACCCAATTACAGGAGACTAAACCAGACCTTTTATTTCTAAGTGAAACTGGCATTGGACAGACCATTTCCCTATATGAGTTCGTAATTAAAGGATACTTTAATTTAACTTGCAAATCTGACCCCCCACGATCGCCATGAGCATGGAATATGTACCTATATAAAAGATGGCTTTCCATGTGGTAGGGACATCTCCAGGGAAGATCCTAACTTACCCTATATGTGCTTCCAGGTTGCACTTGCTCACACTACCACATTTATATTTACTCTCTATTGCCCCACAACAGCGGAGTTACTATCTTTAAAAGCATATATGAGAAAATTGACCACGCCCTATCTGCTTATCCTTCAGCTAATATTCATGTCTGTGGAGACTTCAATGTTCACAATGTGGAATGGTTAACTCACTCAAACAAGACCGATGATGAGGGGAGGTTCTGTCATGATTTCTCCATTGCTTATGACCTCACTCAGATTGTTCACGAACCCGCCCGTGTGCCCGATACTGACGGCCAGTATGCAAGTCTCCTAGATCTTTTTCTCACAACTTCCCCTCAACTGTGTTCAGCTTCTGTTCTGTCTCCACTTGGATTTTCCGACCATTCAGTTGTATCAATCAAGATAAAAATGAATTGTAATAAGTCCCCAGATGTATCTCTCCATCGTACAGTGTATTGATACTCTGTGGATGACTGGGATAGCTTCCGCACATTTATATCAGATCTACCTCTGCGTTCCATGTTTAAAAAGTATGTGTCCTCTATAGTATCAGACCTGACAGAATGGTTAATTGTAGGTATAGACCGTTTCATGCCCTCGAAAAAATTCCAGCAAAAACCTAATAGCCAAGCGTGGTTCTCTCCAGAATGTGCTGCTGCCATTGCGCATAGAAATCACTTTTTCCATTGCTTCCAACGTAATAGATGTACTGAAACTAAAGCCGCTTTCAGAACTGCCAGTAACCACTGTGAAAAAGTAATTAAGAACGTAAGAGAGTTGTATGCTCAGTCCGTCAAGTCCAAAGTAGTTGAGTAGCGGCCTGGTTCCCATCAGTTTTGGCAAATAGCAAACAGAATCCTGAACAGAAGAGTGTGCTCTATCCCAACTCTCATAAATGAACCTGAGGTAATCTCGTCAGCATCAGACAAAGCCAAACTCTTTGCCAAGAACTTTGCAGCTAATTCTAACCTTTGCGACTAAGGCTGTCAACCTCCAATATTTCCTCCTGTATCAGAAAACATGCTATGTCATATACAAATATCTGTACGTGATGTTGCCAAGCTGATCAAAAATCTTGATTCCAGTAAAGCAACCGGTCCTGACGGTATTCCAATTATAGTACTAAAAAGAATTCAACCAGAACTTTCGCCCATCTTTAAAAACTGTTTAAACGTTGTCTTAGGGGGACTTGCATCCCATCACCCTGGAAAATCTCATCAGTATGCCTCGTATTTAAGAATTCAGGTGATCGTTCATCTCTCTCACAGTACAGGTCAATCAGTCTTCCTGTGCGTCATAAGTAAGTTGCTGGAATCTGTGTTAAATAGAGAAGTAATCAACCATCTTAGCAAAAATAACCTTCTTAGTGACATGCAATATGGTTTCTGTTCTACTAGATCTACAGCAGATATGCTTACAGTTATATCTCATAGGATTAGCGAATCTCTCGACGGAGGCTACCTTTTTAGGGCAGTTGCTCTTGACATATCAAAGGCCTTTGATAGAGTATGGCATAAAGGTTTACTTCACAAGATATCCAGCTACGGTATAGCTGGAAATGTCTTCTCAATTATTAAATCATTTCTCTCTGATAGGTTCATAAGAGTAGTGATTGATAGGAAGAAATCAGAAGCTCACAGTATTAATTCTGGGGCCCCTCAGGGATCCATCCTGGACCCAACTCTCTTCCTGATCTATATTAATGATCTTCCAAATCACATCCTTACAGCATTTGTAGACATCTATGGTAGAACAAGACCATAAACGACCAAGTTCCCTCTGATTCTCTCTCCTCTGATCTTGAGCAAGTGGTGCAATGGGGAAAGAGATGGTTTGTTACTTTTAATGCATCTAAAACCAAGCTTTTATCTTTACATCATCAACGCTCTGATCCTCATCTGGCATCAATTGGAATGAATGGCTCTCGTCTTGGGGAGGCCTGATGTTTTGACAAGCTTCTGTGCTTGACCTTTACTCCTGATCTTAAATGGAACACATACATTAAATCCAGTTCCAAGGCCGCATGAAAATGGTGGGATACTTCTATCTCACTGCTGATGCAATTCTCTATCTATATAAGATCCAGGTACGTCCAAGGATGGAGTACTGTTGCTACATCTGGGCAGGAGCTGCTAGAAAGGACTTATCCTGCCTTGATAGAGTTCAAAATAGACTTCGTAGTCTTGTGGGATGTCCTTTTCTCTTCTCTGCAACCTCTTTCTCACAGAAGAGATGTTACGAGTGTGTCTCTGCTTTATCGTTATTTTCATTGCAGGTGCTAGGCTGAACTCCATTCTATGGTCCCCCCTCACCAAACTTTCACAAGAAACACCCTAGCAGTCAATCTCAATCAATCTAGAATTACACTTGATTAAAACAAAATTACAGAAAATGTTATGATGTACGTAGTTTTCACTCAATGAAGATGTCATATTCCAAAAATCACGTAAATTAATCAAGTAATGTTTTTTTTTTAATTAAGTAAGTAAAAATATATTAAGCAGCCATGAGGCGACTGGGAACGGCCATATTTTTTTAAATTTTGCCAAAATTTATGGGCAACAATTCAATTCGACCACAGAGATTTTGGTTGTATACAAAATAAGTAAAACTTTTTAATCGCTAAAAATCGTAAAATTTTATTTTCTTAAAAAGTCACTTGATCAATTTACGCGATTTTTTTTAATATAACATCTTCGTTGTGTCGAGCGCGTACATCAAAAATATTTTTTGCTATTTTTTGTTTTTTAATCAATTGTAATTCTAAATATGCACCATATTCTTTATAACTGAGAAATTATAACAGGGGATGAAAAATATTGCACTAACGCATTTTTCCTTTCAAAGACTCTGTAGATATCAATGGGACGAAGACAGAAATTTCTGTATCTTGCTGAACACATAAAACAAACATTTTGGCAATTTTGGAATTTTTATAGGCTTAAAAAATGCAAAATTCACAAGGTGTTTCCATTATTTTGTCACAACCTTTGTATCTTACTCACAAACAAATTTAGTATAATAATCGTTTTTTTTTCTCAATGAATCTAAAATCTTTGTACCTACTAATATCAAAACATCAGGTGAATAAAGCCGAACATTTTTTCAGAAATCATCAACATATACCGAGTTTCTCTTCTATAAACAGATTTATTCTTTTACGCTCTAATAATAAAATAAATTTGTAGCATTAAATCCGCCAGAAATTCCGACCACAGTAACTGCCTTCACAAACACGAAGAACAACAAAACTAAAACACGCCCATCTAAAGTAGAAATATATACCAGCCCTTGCAATAATTACAACGAAAACTATATTTGTGAAACTTTACACGAACTTACAAAACGGCTTAATAAACACAAATAAGACACAACATTTAACAATTCACTAAATGCACAATTCTCTTATATATGAAAATATGACCATTCATTTTACTTTAAACAAGCTCGTCTCATTAAAATCATTTTAAATAAATCTCACCGAATATTTTTAATCTGCACTCACTGTAAAGTTTAACACAAGTAAACGCATGATGGCTCCTACAATTTATCTCCTTTAATAAGAAAAATAATATAAAACGAGCAAAACAGACATTTTATAACATTCATGAGAAAACTTTATTACCTTGAAATTAAAGAAATAATTTTATTTCACAACTCCTAACAAATGTATTTCATGTTGCCGTGTTTAAATTTGTTTTTCTTGTTTTATTTATGTATATTTATTTATTTATCTCTACTTTTCCTGCCTTGCAAAACTTTTAAGATGAGATTCGTCACCACCACCCCTCCACGATTACTATTCGAACAGGCAAAACACTGCTCACTCATGCTATATTCAATAAACTAGTGATAAAAAAAAAAAACAGCCGGGAATTATTCTCTATTACATTAGATGAAGTTAGGACTTTATTTACAAAAAAAAATTAAAATTAAATTAACATAATAACATATTTGAACATAACGACTATTATTCTATAAATAGATAGCACGCGTACACAAGTCATCCGAAAATAGAATTTTTTTCCGTTCTAGAAAGACACGGCCATATTCTAGTCGGCCAAAACAATAAAAAAAAAATGGACGCCGAACCATTGTGTCAAACAGACGTTAAGTACTAATTTTAAAATTCATCTTAACTCCTAACAAATGTATTTCATGTTGCCGTGTTTAAATTTGTTTTTCTTGTTTTATTTATGTATATTTATTTATTTGTCTGTACTTTTCCTGTCTTGCAAACTTTTAAGGTAGGATTCGTATCCACGACTACTATTCGAACAGGCAAAACACTGCTCACTCATGCTATATTCAAGTAAACTAGCGATAAAAAAAGCCGGGAATTATTCTCTATTACATTAGATGAAATTAGGACTTTATTTAAGTGATATACTTAATATATACTCTTACTATAAGCTTGATTGTGTTGAAAATGTGTGCTTCCTTGCTAGCCAATCAAACCATCTAATATAGTTAATCTTATTTTCAATTATATTTGAAACTAAAATACACAGTGAAATTAGCTACGTCGCTAGGACTATTACTGAATAGATACACAATGCTCTGAGCTTGACCAAACTGACTGCATTTAATTATTAATTCCGACGCGCTATATACTAATTGTTTTTTTCTCATTACGGTACAAACACCCTTGCTGGATTGCTACGCATTCACAACGTACTTCAAATTTTAACTTCTTTAATTTTCTTCGAATTAGTCATTTTCAGAAAAAGGCTTTTTAACTAAAACTATGAAATGTCTCTGAACATATAAACGATTCCCGGTTTTGCTTTTTCAATTATGCATACAACCATGCCGTGGAACACTACCTGACAGTTATCTAGATATGTCCACTTCTAAAGACATAAATAGACATTCATTTTCTTGTTTTCCCCAGCCGTAGGTTGGCAACATTGTTTCATGGATTTGAATTGATGTTTAAAGTTGACTTGCGTCTAAGATTCCAATCCACACTGATGATTCCCGATAAAATTCACGATATCTTTAATCTCCAATATAATAAAGTAATTTCGATTTTTCCCCTGATACTCCAGTCATAACAGGAAAATTATCGAACATTGTCTATGCAAATTTTAAATACTAACCACTTACAGCAATTCCTAAAGCATGTTTCATGAAAAGATAGTTATATTGTAACCCAACCTCGTATGAAGGTCGAAGACTGCCTCAGTGGGGGGATGAGAGCTGAATTATAGCATTTATTTGTGTTAGCTATTCCGGATACCAGCAGACGATCTTGCTGGTTAAAACAGGTTGATTGCTGATTCAAAATAACCGAAGGAAAAATAATTTCGGGAACATTAACAATACTATTGTTTTGTGTAGATAATTGTTACATGATGTCGGGTAGCAATGTTTTGTCGCCGATTTGACCTTGAGGTCAAGGTCTTTGTTTTGGCCTAGTGGGAAAACGGACGTTTGCATTTTAAGCTTTCATTCAAGTCATGTAATATATAAAAGGCTATATATATATCTGGCTGTCTTTCTATCTGTTTCCAAATATTCAAACTCTATCTCCTCCGAAACTAAATGTCGCAGAGCGGCGCTAGGGGCATCAAATGATTGGATTTTTTACAGACTATTCTGTTATGGATCTTTAAACGGTTAAAATAGTTTTTAAGACACAAAAATGGGTCAAATTGAAAAAATCGAGGACAGAGATAGACATAAGGTCAGTTATAACTGAGGTGAATATCCTCTCCCCAAAAAGGGGTATTCTGAATAGGAGCAAGAATTTAAATTGTCTCAGCCTTGAAGGATTTCTTCTCCACTGACCGAGGTGAAGTGTAATATCAGAACAGACACTACACTTTGTTCCTAGACAATAAATATTTCATTCTAAATACACCTTTTAGGTGACATTCCATTTAGATTTATTAAACACAATCATAAAAACAAGATAATTAATAGGCGGTAGGCGACGAGAATAGTCCATTTTGCATTTCGAGGGTACGTATAGGAATATATTTGTTAAGTAAAAAAATAAAATCTAAAGCGTAAAATATAGTTTTTATAAAAAACCGTTTTCACATACCTGTAAATTGTAACCCAATGTTTTTAATGTAAATTTGACGGTTGATTTTAGTCGCGTGTAAGCGACTCTATAAGTCACTCCGTCGGTCAGTCGGTCTGTCTGTCGGTCGGTCGGTCGGTCTGTCTGTCTGTAACACTTTTGTGCTTGGCCTTTTTGGTTAAGATCAAAGATCTGTTGTTAATAATGCTTTTCTTAGCTTTTTAAGCTTTTCTTGGTCTTTTGGCCAAGATCAAATTGTAGTGTCTGTTCTTACTACATGCTGTACTTATGTTTGTAACGTATGTGATATAAAGTGGGGGATCACTTTTCTGTATTAATTTAATGTAAAATGATCACCCACTTTACAACCAGCTATGCTCAAAGCCATTCAAGTCATTCTCGAGATCATTCAAGTTGTTTTTGAAGGATTCCAGTTATTTCTTAAGCGCTCAAGTCATTCTTAAGGTCATTCAATTCATCCTTAAGTTCATTAAAGTCATTCTAAGACATTTACTTTTTATTTATTTTAGTCATTTCAGCCCATTTTTCGGTCATTTTAGTTTATGTTTAAGAATTTCATGTCAATCCTACATTCACGCATTCAGTCATTACACGAGAGCACGCAAATCACGTTTGAATTGTAGATATATCCGCCATATTGTTTTAACGTTTTAGTTGGTAAGCGAGATTGCAGCCAATCAGAATATGGCCAGGTTTATACTTGAATCGACACCAATTTAGTTAATCAAATGTGTTCGGAATATTCCACTTACGTTTGTTTGTAGGTAAACACAGCATGATAACGGCCGAAGCGACAAGCATAATAATATAAAGATAATCGCCTACTTTATTTTCCGGCGTTGCCCGAAACAAAAATCACATTTATTTGGTTTCTTTTTAATGTATAGAGCATCTGCGATTTTTAAGCGACGTGCACTTTTATTTTTGTATAGTGTATTATTGGCAAATAGTAAGTAGTTTTCTAATGACTGCTGACTGTGATGCGACGTTAAATTGCGTTAGTTTCGGAGAGATAGTATGCAAGGGACGCGGAGAGTGCTGCTGTCGGGTGGATAATGCGGGTGCTTTCTTTTTCGGATTACGTATTTGACCACGCTAATTAGTGCGTATGTTTGGCTTAAAGTTGAGTTGATAGTGTAAAATAAAATTCTTCCGCCAAAACTACCGAGTACCATATACCAGGTCGGTGCAAAAGTTTTGGCTGTTTGTAATAGAATTTTAAGCCATTTTAACATTTTTATGCATATAGTTATCACTGTGATTAATTTATAACTTTTTCTTTCAGATTATTAAAGCATAATTACTATTCTTCTGCAATATTCTCCACTGTGTTGATCCCAAAACGACCTTCTTTAGTAAACAGAAAGGGAGTCATCTTCCATCATAATGATACTCGTATTGACGCAGCACTACTGACCAAGGATCTTCTACAAGAATTTGGTTGAGTAATCTTGTTTCATCCTGCATATGCTCTTGGGCTTGCCCCCTCTGACATATTTTGAGGAATACATCATTCGGATAGTCTCAGGTTAATATCACGAGAGGCGGTAGAACATGATTTAGATTTATGCATCAGATAAAAACTTAAAGAATTTTACACGCGTTAATAGATTAGATCGAGTTATATAGAGTAAAAGTCGTTATTGCTATGAATACAGATTTTCACAGAAACAGCTTTTCATCCTCAAGATGAAATTTAGAATCTGAAAAAATATTTTGCACTGACCTAGTATGTATATGTGTACTCTTGTTTGTCGATATATTGAGGAAGAAAAGCATAGAGGTACGTAAATAGATAGATAGATAGATAGATAGATAGATACGTGCATATATAAAGGCTTCCTCTAGTCTTGACAGACTATGGATACCCACTGTAAGTGTGCCTGCGCGTGAAATTTCTGTGGCAAAGAGTTGTGCAATCTCAACCACACATTTCCTAAGTCAACACTGCTGAATACCAGTGGCAAGTGAAGGTTCAGAACGACTGGAAACAATACCGAGAAAAGCAAAAAGCACATAAAGCGCCTAAAATTCCCAAATGGTCACCCATCTGGTACTAGCCAGGCTCAACGTTGCTTAACTCCGGTGATCTGACTAGAACCGGTGTGTCAACGTGATTATGCCGTGCAGACATACATAATTAACATACATACATACATAAAAATAGATAGATAAAGATAGATAGATGAAAATAGATAGAGAGTGAGAGAGATTGACAAAGATGAGAGAGATATGTATATGTGTGCGCATGTTTATAGACATATAGTCGAAGACAAAGATAGTGGTATGTAGAGAAATAGATAGATAGATAGATAGATAGATAGATAGATAGATAGATAGATAGATGCAGCATACATACATACACACATACATAAAAATAGATATAAAAATAGATAGATATAAAAATAGATAGAGAGTGAGAGAGATGGACAAAGATGAGAGAGATACAAAGAGAGGCCCAGAAAAAGAAGATAAAAGTGCTATTTGTCGGGTAGAAAAACGCCATGTCTAAGCAATAGGGGCGGCCATGTTGAAATGAATCGATTTACGCAAGATATCTCCTTTTACTCTTTGAAGTCTGATTAATATACTAAAAAGAAACAAGAACGAAAATTCATCAGCTTTTCTTACATTTTCGTCAAGTTTCTGTTATATTGTATGAATCTATTGATAACGAATCGCATACTTTTCCGAAAAACGCCCAACAGTGAGAAACCCCGTTCAAATTATTCCGGTTCCACGGCTGACGAAATGAATTCGATTTTTTTTTTCTGCATGAATAAAGGTCAAGGGACTTATAGTCGGTTCATGTCACGAATTTCAGAATCGAATGATTCTTAATATTACATTAGACTTTCACAATTTTCGCTGACTTGACACAAACGGAAAACACGAAGACGACTGCGCTTACAACACAGTAGAAAGAAGAAAAAGAAGAAAAAAAGAAGAAGAAGAAGAGGAAGAAGAAGAAGAAGAAGAAAAGGTCGGTGTTCAAAGGATATTTCATTGTTATCAAAAATTGCTTGTAGTTGAATGGCAGAAGCCCGTGTAAATAAATCTATAGGAAAACTTGAAATCAATACTACTTAAAAATCATATATATATATATATATATATATATATATATATATATATATATATACTGGCAGGTTGCCCGGCGTTGTCTGATCGTAAATATATTTTAATTCATACAGAAACTGAGATATATGTATGCAAATATTATGCTTTTCTGCACATTCACTTCTTGTGAGTAGAAAAAAAAATAGTCGATTGGGATCGAAACCAAAGTCTAAATACAGTGAATCAATTACGATAACCATTAGGAAATCTTGACACAATCTTTAAAAAGTGTTCTCAAACCTACTTATTCTTAACATATGAAATCAGTCACGTGAACGATTCACGCATGTGCAGTCGAGAAACAGTTTACAAACAGATAAAAAAAATCCGATGATCCCCATGTATTAATTTTCCAATTTTGACCACTTAACAGTAGGTTTTTTTTTCTTGATAAAACCCGATTGAAAAGATTTCCGCATGTCTGAATATTCTATGTACTAGATTTCAAGTTTGTAGATCAAAGATTCATTGAGGTACAGGTTGAGAATTACCCTCACACACACACATTTTCACATTTATATATATATATATATACTAGCGTTGATCCCGGTGTTGCCCGGTCATAACATACACATAAATATATTTTACATACAAAAACTAAGACATGCGCATGCGAGTATTGTTTTTTTAATAGTTCACCAAATATAGTGAGTCAAGCACAATTACCATGAGGCCAGGTTGCAACGATCATTAAAAAATGTTTCAAACTTCGTGAAACAGTTGACAAACAGATAAAAATCTGACGAATCCCCCAAATACCATTATTTTAAATTCACACTGATATACATATATATATATATATATATATATATATATATATATATATATATATATATATATATATACCAAAAATGAAATACAAGAAGAGATACGATCAAGTGGAAAGGGTAGTACATTGGGAATTATGAAAACAACTGCATCTCGAACACACAAACAAGTGGTACAAATATAAGCCGGCAACAACAGTACTTGAAAATAAGAATAAAAAAATCCTATGGGACATGGACATACAAACGCATAAACCCATCGAAGCAAAAAAGAAAAATCCTGTCAAATCGTAGACTTGGCTGTTCCAGCCGACCACAGGGTGGATATCAAAGAAAAGGAGAAACGGAGCAAATACACAGAGCTAGCCAGAGAGCTGAAAGGGATATGGAAGAGGAGCACTAGGAACAATCCGGAAGAATTTTCAAAAGAGAATGGGAGAAATTGGAATCAAAGGAATGACTGGAAAAATACAACGAACATCAATAATGAAAATAGCTAAGATATTAAGGAAAACCCTTGAGTGAGGAAACTGACACACATGACAAGCATGGGTCGGATAGACTGCTGCAGAGGTAAAACATGAAGCGCTGCGTGGAGCCAAGAACAGTGAAGCTGTATATCTATAAGCGCTGTAATCCCACCCTGTCCCCCTATTATCACATTACCCCTCCTCCAAATATAGTGAAATCAAACTGCCAAGTAGAGTCAAGGAGGAAAAAAAGACCAAGGAGAGAGCACTGAGCAGACCTCCGCTGGAAAAGTCCGAAGAGAACTGTAACCTTGGGGAGGCTTATTGCTACTCAAATTCCAGGGAAAACCAATAGCGGCTGCCAACGAGAAACCAATGGCAAGCAGCTGTTGCGATAATGCAAATTTATTTGCAAATACTACCGAAAGAGGTGGAGAGTACTGAAATCTTGGGGGACTTGTTGTCACTCAGCGTCCAGAAAACACCACAGGTTGTTTTCCAGTAGAGATCTTTGATGAACTGTGTGAAAGCTCCTTGTGAGCCAATAATAATATTAACCAGTGAGCTGAAATGGATATGGAAGATGAAGAAAATGAAGATAATACCTATACTAGACTTCCACTGGACAAGTGAGAAGAGAACTGAGACCTTGTGGAGGCTTATTGCCACTAAATTACAGTGTAGACCAATGGCCGCTGTCAGCGAGAAATCAATGGTAAACGGCTGTTGCGATAACGGAAATTCATTTGCAAACGTTATCGAAAGAGGTTAAGAGTAAGGTAAATTTTGGGAGACTTATTGTCACTCAGCCTCTAGAAAATACCACAGGTTGTTTACAAGGAGATATCTTTGGTGACCTGTGTGAAAGTTTCTTGTGATAATAATAATAATAATAATAATAATAATAATTCTGATTTCGTTTATGAACGTCTCTCTGGAAAGGGATGGGATTCATTTCCAGAGGATTTCCCTTAATCCCGGCATCAAACCAGGAGCTTCAAAGATCAAGGGTTTTTCTAAGAATGTTGGTGGTACCTTTAATCGCAGAGGTCTGAAGGCTGCCTAAAACAATAATAATAATAATAATAATAATAATAATAATAATAATAATAATAACAACAACAATAATAACAATAATAATAATAATAATAATAATAATAATAATAATAATAATAATAATAATAATAATAATAAGCACTAAGAAAAACTCTGAAAAAAGATTTGGAGAAATTGGAATCAGAGGAATTGTTGGAAAATACAAGGAATATAAATAATGAAAACAGCTGAAAGATTAAGGCAAAACCCTTGAATGCGGAGACTAATACACATAAGCAACATGCGTCGACCAGACAAACTGTTGCAGAGGCAATACATGAATAAGCGTTACATGGAACCAAGAACATCAGAGCTGTATATGTTTAAGTTCTCTATCCCCTCTTCTATCCCCTCACATTGCCTCATTACCGCACCCTCCTCAAAAAGAGTGATACCAAATAGCCGAGGAGAATCAAGGAGAAGAAAAGACCGAGGAGAGAGCACTGACTAGACCTCCGCTGGACAAGTGTGAAGAGAACTGGAACCTTGTAATCGCCATTCAAATTGCAGTGGCGACCAATGGCCGCCGTCAGCGAGAAATCAGTGGTAAATGGCTGTTGCGATAACGGAAATTCATTTGCAAACGTTATCGAAAGAGGTGAAGAATACTGTAAATTTGGAGAGACTTGTTGTCACTCAGCTTTCAGGGAACACCACAGGTTGTTTACAAGGAGAGATCTTTGATGATCAGTGTGAAAGCTTCTTGTGAGCCAATAATAATAATAATAATAATAATAATAATAATAATAATAATAATAATATAATAATAATAATAATAATATAATAATAATAATAATAATAATAATAATAATAATATAATAATAATAATGATTATAATAATAATAATAATAATAATGATAATAATAATAATGATAATAATAATAATAATAATAATAATAATAATAATAATAATAATAATAATAATAATAATAATATATATTAATACGCTTGTAACTATCTATCTATCTATGTGTGTCACACTTTCCGGCAAATTTGATTGGTTGAGAAGATTTTATTCTGGAATAGCGGATTACGCATTAAACGAACGCTCAAGGCAGAGATCAGGGTTGCCAGGTTGGCTAATGTAAATTTCACGGTTTTTTGTTTCTTTTGTTTTCTCTCTCTCCCTAGAAGTTGTTGACTTACAAATATAAACATTTTGTAAATAACTGCGGAAACAGATTTTAACATATTTTTAATTAACGAAGACTCTCTCTCTCTCTCTCTCTCTCTCTCTCTCTCTCTCTCTCTCTCTCTCTCTCTCTCTCTCTCTCTCTCTCTCTCTCTCTCTATCTATCTATCTTTCTATCTATCTACTCTGCCTTGAGCGTTCGTTTAATGTGTAATCCGTAGATAGATAGATAGACAAAGATAGAGAAAGATAGATAAAGAGAGAGTCTTCGTTAATTAAAAATATTTTAAACTCTGTTTCCAGTTATTTACTAGGGAGAGAGAGAAAAACAAAAGAAACAAAAAACCGTGAAATTTACATTAGTCTTCGTTTGATGTGTATTCCGCTAATCCAGGAACGAAACATGAAATATTTTTATAAAAATATATGTTTACTCCTACAACATTAAATTTAAAAAAAAAAAAAAAACTCCCACTCTCTCCTCTATGCGTTGTTTATATTTAAGAGAGAGACAGACAGAGAGAGAATGATGGTTTCGCAATATATTTGTACTACTACTACAATAAATTTCATGAAAAAAAGTGGGTTTGTATTACTGTACACATAGATTCGAAAACGTTGTCAAAAAACAAATATGTAACAAATAAATGTTATCAAATGCAAGATAAGTTACTTTTCTACCAAACTGGATATATTTTTCGTGTTTTTATTCAATGTAACATGTTTATTCAGATCGAAAACGATACAGTGTTTACCGATGTATTGGAACATTCAAGATGGCGTCTTATTCTCTCTTTAACACGGTAAGTGTGGGAAAAGATGTTATAAATAAAAAACCGGATAAAATACTGTTAAAAACTCGCTCAATATGTGTTACCGTGACATAAGTTGACATATATTCGGCGGGTTTTTAATAGTATTTTGTATAGTTTTTTTTTTATTTATAAGTAACTTATCTTGCCTTTGATAACATTTATTTGTTATATATTTGTTGTTTTGACAACTTTTTTCGAATCTATGTGTACAGTAATACAAAACCAAAAAAGTTTTAATAGGAAAAACTGTGGAAACAGATTTTAAAATATTTTTAATTAACGAAGACTCTCTCTTCCTCTCTCTTTCTCTCTCTCTCTGTCTATCTATCTATCTATCTATCCATCTATCTATCTATCTATCTACTCTGCTTTGAGCGTTCGTTTAATGTGTAATCCGTAGATAGATAGATAGATAGATAGACAGAGATAGAGAAAGAGAGAGAAAGAGAGAGTCTTCGTTAATTAAAAATATTTTAAAATCAGTTTCCACAGTTATTTACTAGGGAGAGAGAGAAAAAACAAAAGAAACAAAAAACCGTGAAATTTACATTAGCCTTCGTTTGATGTGTATTCCGCTAATCCAGGAACGAAACATGAAATATTTTTCTAAAAATATATGTTTACTCCAACAACTACGACTGATTGCTGTTAGATATAAACAAAGCCAAGAGGATAGAGAGGGAGGGGGAAAGAGGGGGGAGATAGAGGAGTGAGATGGGGAAGAGAGATAGAGGGGGGAGATAGATGGGGGAGGGAAGAGAAAAAAAAAAGAAAAAGTATTTTGGCCATCAGAGTTTCTGTTTGGCTTTTTTTTCAAGTTCGGCCCTTTTCTGTACGCACGCTCAAGGCAGATAGATAGATAGATAGATAGATAGAGAGAGAGAGAGAGAGAGAGAGAGAGAGAGAGAGAAAGAAACGCGGTCTTCGTTAATTAAAAATATTTAAAAATCTGTTTACACAGTTACTTACTAAATGTTTATATTTGAAAGTCAAGAACTTCGATATAGTCAATTGTCCTTTAATTTTCAATTTGGCTTTTTGTTAGCCTTTTTTACTTCAAAAATGTGCCTGCGCTTTTAAATTTCGCCTTATTTGCTTTTTTTCTGAAAAATTCGGCTTCAAATAATTATTATCGTCTGCCAACCCAGGCAGAGAGAGAAAAAAGAGAACGCTCAAGGGAGAGAGAGAGAGAAAAAAAAAAGAAAATTCATTTATTATTGACAGATTAAACACAGACCGTTTGGCCCATCTAGAGCAATGGATGAGAGAACACAGCAAAGAGAAACAGCAAGAGAGAGACAGAGAATCAGACGACAGCGTTTGCGAGAAGAGGAAAGGCAATCAATCCGTGATCGAAACAGACAAAGAATGCAACAGCAAAGGCGTAATATGAGCCAGGATGAGCGAGAATTACATCTTGACCATTTGAGAAATAGAGATCACGTAAGGAGAAATAATATGAATATGGAAGAAAGACAGCAATTTCTAGAAAACATGAGAAACAGAGACCACGAAACAAGATATAATATGAATATGGAAGAAAGACAGCAATTTCTAGAAAACATGAGAAACAGGGACCTTGTAAGAAGAAATAATATGAATATGGAAGAAAGACAGCAATTTCTAGAAAACATGAGAAACATGGACCTTGTAAGAAGAAATAATATGAATATGGAAGAAAGACAGCAATTTCTAGAAAACATGAGAAACGGGGACCTTGTAAGAAGAAATAATATGAATATGGAAGAAAGACAGCAATTTCTAGAAAACATGAGAAACAGGGACCATGTAAGAAGAAATAATATGAATCAACAAGAGCGCCAAAATCATCTTGAAAATGAGCGAAATAGAGTTCAACGTCATAGAAATGCTCACAATATGGAACGCCAAATATATTACATTGGGGCCATGAATGTCCAATGTCAATTTTGCAGAGCCTTAAGATTCCAAAGAGAACAACTAAATTGCTGTCATAACGGAAAAGTAATGCTACCCTCCTTACAAGATTACCCCGAAAATTTAAGATTATTATATGATGCCAACAATGCCGAAGGTGCAAATTTCAGTCAGAATATAAGAAACTATAATTCTGCATTTGCTTTTGCATCTTTGGGTGCCAATATTAGACCCCCTCCAGGACGTGGACCCTATTGTTTCCGATTACAAGGTCAAACTTACCACTACGCAAGCAACCTCCATGCAAATGACCCTGAAGAGAGAAGATATGGCCAGCTGTACATCATAGAAACCAATAAAGCCATACACAATAGAGTAAATGCTCCAGAAAATGCTAACTGTTAAGTGTCTGTTTTTCAAAAGATAAATGAAGCACTGATTAATAATCCTTATGCAGCAGCATACCATAATATGAGGGATATTGAACAACAAGAACAAGAAGGAGCTGCAATTGAGAACGTGTCACCAAGACAAGTAACCATGCACTTCATCCCTGGCCCTGACAGAAGGACATACAACAACCCATCAGGCAATCAGATTGCAGCCATATTCGTTGGTGATGATGGTGCACCTCCAGTACATCGTGATATCATTGTTTATCCCATAGGTCAACAGAGGGAGAGGATTGCTTACATCTCTTGCCATCTTGATCCCATGGTTTATCCTCTTCTCTTTCCGAATGGAGAATCGGTATGGCATATACAAATGGCTCATGTGGCACAACGCCAAACTCGTGTTCGCACCAAAGTCACCATGCAAGAGTTTTACTCATACCGGCTAGCAATCAGAGATGGCTTTAGTGCTTTGCATCGAGCTGGAAAATTATTACAACAATATATTGTTGACGCTTATGTGAAGGTGGAGGGATACCGTCTGAATTGTGAGCAATGAAGACTGTGATTCCACGCATGGCCACAGAAGAGGAATCACATTTACACGAAATATCGTATACACAGAAGTCCTCTAAAATTGCCCATGTGTTTGGGTTCCCTGAGGCAATCTGAATAGTGGACGTATATGGGAGAAAAAACAGATGTAATGACAGTTTATAATTTTTAAACGTTGACATTTGAAATTTATTTTAAGTAATCAAGCATATGCATCTAGACATCAAGAACATATTCTGGGATAGTTTTGGTTAGGTTTAACGTTAGGTTCAAATATTTTTGAACAAAATGCACAGGTTTAACCCATTACTGTGCGAAATTAACAATATAATGTTTAAACACTCTAAGTCTCCATTATACAATAAGTATATGATAAATAAGCTAAAAATTAAATAAAACTTTTGAAAATATTTTTAAATAAACATATTTATAAAACATAAATGAAGATGTATTTATTGAGAATATTTGGAGCACTAATATCGTGATTATAAGAACTCTTTTACTACCACAATGTTTCAGAAGTAAAGGAGAACTTTAATGGATTATGTATCATTTACAAATCAAATGTTAGCCCCAGTACTCGAAAATGGTTGGGCTGATTTTTATGTAATTTCACATGTGCACTGCGATTGGTCTCCAACTAGAGTAGTAATTAATCGATTTGATTGAAAATTTGACGATTCCACCGATTTCGATGACAAAAATATGAGAGTGTGAACATTTGTTGATCATCATTCCATCTCGGGCAATGCCAGATCTCCTTGCTAGTGCATATATATATATATATATATATATATATATATATATATATATATATATATATATATACATATATATATGGTAATCCACACACAGTACTGTGCGGCCTGACAGGCAACTACCGCAAGCCAGGATCGAAACCCGATCGCTCAAAACGACAGTCAAGGCTCCTCACCATTACGACATACGTCTGCTGCTGTGCGGGTAGTTAATTAACGATGTTTTGACATCATTCCAATCCCGGAGTTCGATTTGTTGGCCCAGTTCGATTTGTTTGCACGATTTGTTTGCTTAATATGTTAATGGCAGTTTGTATATCACTTCCCAATATGCTTACCCCAAGACAGGGAGCATTATAGTCATCCACATACAGTACTGTTTCCCTGTATCATAGCTCATCAGTGCGGCTAGACAGGCAACTACCTCAATCCAGGATCGAAACCCGACCGCCCAAACGAATGAATGAATAAAATAATAAAAATAAAATGAAAAATACATCTTTTGCACACACACACACACACACACACACACACACACACATATATATATATATATATATATATATATATATATATATATATATATATATATATATATACGATGGTTTTGGGTTCGATCCACGGCTGGGGAATGGTGCTTGTCTACTAACTTTTCTTTGTTGTTGTCTTTTCTGAATTTTGTCGAATACTGTTACGTATTTGCTGCGGTCGGTTGTTCGAAATGTGTTTGTCCAGTCTATATAAATGTTAACATCCCCTTTTGTCGCTGGTGCAAGATATGTACACACTGACAGCGAGTAAAACAATAACACAGTTAGTCTATTCAAACATATATATTGTTGTTATTTCACACCGACAAATCACTTTTGATTATACGTTATTACTGGTGCCTTGACATTTCTGAAGAGGCGTAGATGGGGTGCGGGGTAGGGTCGGATGTCAGCGATGAAGAAATGTGACAGCTTCACTTTTCCCTGGCTGACTACCCGCTTTCTCTTTGTGGCAATTACTTTATATAAACATTCATTTTCTATTTGAATGTTTTATATTTCCTATTGTCTATTGTTTCAACCCTTTAACCGATATCTTCTCACATATTTCTGGATCAAGTTATACATTCCAATAGACAATGGTGGAAAGTCCCACGTTCTTCATATGGAATCCATTTGCGTGTGTGGTTGCCTACAACAATATCTAACAATACTAGGACAAGAATTCATCTAGTCTGGTGGAGTATTCAGCTAAGGGTTGTTATTTAAGGTTGACTATTTATCGTATGAGCGAATGCATATGTGTACCAGGGGGGTGGGTTCATTTGCGCTTAGAATACTATTTTATTTTATATGTATACTTAAATCATTCGTTGACATCTATGCTGATGACACGACCATCTACGGCAACACATCAAAGGCTGTAAATGACAAAGTTCTCTCTGATTCTGCCCCCTCTGATCTCGAGCGCGTGGTTTAGTGGGGGAAGACGTGGCTGGTTACCTTTAATGCATCTAAAACCAAACTCTTATATTTACATCATCAACGCTCTGATCCCCATCTGGCATCAATTGAAATAGATGGCTCTCGTCTAGGAGAAGCCCTGTGTTTTGACAAGCTTCTAGGTTTGTCCTTTACTTCTGATCTGAAATAGAACACGTACATCAAGTCTGTTGCCAAGGTCGCTAGAAAGATGGTAGGATCCTTCTACCGCTCCAGAAGATACCTCACTACTGATGCAATTCTCTATCTATATAAAAGCCAAGTACGTCCAACGATGGAATACTGCTGCCATATCTGGGCAGGAGCAGCTAAAAAGAGCCTATCCTGCCTTAACAGAGTACAAAATAGACTTCGTGGCTTAGTGAGGGATGCCCTTTTCTCTACCCTGCAACCTCTCTCCCACAGAAGAGACGTTGCAAGCCTATCTTTGTTTTATCGTTATTTCCATGGCAGGTGCTTGTCTGAACTCCAATCTCTGGTCCCCCCTCGCCAATCTTTCACGAGAAACACCCGTCTAGCTGAATCCACTGTGAAAAATTTCCCCCACTCTTTATCTGTGCCTAAATCAAAACGTGGATTCCATGAACAAAGCTTCTTTCTTAGAACTGCACGCCTGTGGAACTCTGTTCCGTCTGCCTGCTTCCCACCTGACTACAACTTGGATGCCTTTAAGTCCAACGTAAACAAATTCCTAATGAACCGCCCTCTTAAGTAAACACTTCATCAAATCTCCACACTAACATACTGTACTTGCAATAACCCTTATCCCTGAGTGGCTTCCGGGCCTTGATAAGTGGTGACCACCGTGTAAAAAAAGAAAATATCACAACGGCGGGCTCTAATGTTTTCCTTTAGCTTAGAATATAACCAAAAGTCACGGGGGCCAATGTCTGGGCTAAGGAGAGGGTGAAGGACTGCCTTGATACACACATGGAACAAATAGTCTGTGACAAGGATGGAATGTTTTGGGGACAAACTTTGTGCAAATCTTCCGCATCTTAAGTTCCTCGCGAATAGTTGTGTGTACAGTTCCCACACTGACATCAAACCGTGCACTTATTGTCTCTGTAAACACACGACGGTCTTTATCAATGAAATTCTTTATTTGGCTACTCAACTCTGCTGTTCTAATTTTCTAACTCCTCCAACACCGATCATCATCCCTCGCAAACTTCCTGCTTTGCTGGAATTTTGTATACCACTTTAAAACTGATGCTCGACTCATTCATGGTCCAAATGCAGTCTAAAGTATTCCATACGTTTCTGTGCCACTTTTCGAGTTTAAAACAGAATTTTATTGTATATCGTTCTTCTAAAGTATCCTCAGGTTCAGGTGGCATTTTTAATATTCACCAGCTGTGACAATCAGGCTTTAGTATTGTGTATTCCAATTCCTGCTGTAGCTGTTCATTTGAACCTGCAAGCATAAAAATTGGTCAGTCATCTCATAAGATGTATAGCAATAGCATATTGACGTTTCAAGAATCTTGGTTTTAAATGCCTGTACAAAAATGTCTGGAAACTTATTGAAGACATCTCATATTTAACCCTGCGTTAGTCACCTCGATGTTCCAAACATGGTAAGTCCCATGGGGTTTTTAGACATCCCAATACAAAAATGCTTATAACGTTATTATTTTGTAAAATATAATTATCCTGCTGGTTCAGGATATGTCTACAGCCCCTGTTGAACAGTTTGAATCACTTAAAATAATACAATAAAATAAATTATAAAACTATGGAAAAATTAAGATATTACATTAGCTAAGCTCATATTTACAATACTGAAAGATTAATAAATTGTAAATAAAATAATCCCATCAAAACTTATGATAAAGAAAATACCAAAACATATTAATTCCATATTAAATGTTATAGAGTAGCCTAATTATACATAATATGCGATTATATTTACAAATTTTTGTAACCACTAGAAAAATGCAAAAATATATAAATCATAAAATCATACCTAAGTTAGTCAGCTGAGATGACTGTTTATTTATTTGCTTCCCCCACTGAGCAAATTAGGCAGGAGGCCGTTTTTTTAATGTGAAGATAGGGGGAAGGGGGAGGGAAAGAGGGGATCAAGCTCCCGAGAGGTGGGAAGTGGGAGCTGGATTAGAAACTGTTGGTATGAAGGGTTGCCCCTTCAGTGACCAAGGTCAGATATGTGGGGTTATCCCCACATATGGTCTTTGCTAGTCATAGCTGGTCTTTGCTAGTCATAGCTTTGTATTTATTTGCTTCCCCACTGAGCAAATTAGGCACAAGGCCGTTTTTTAATGTGGAGAGAGAGGGAGGGGGAGGGAAAGAGGGGTCCAGCTCCCGAAAGGTAGGAAATGGGAGCTGGATAGTAACTGTGGTCGTAGGGTAATCCCTACCTTGACCAAGTTCAGATATGTGGGGTTACACCCACATATGGTCTTTGCTAGTCATAGCTTTGCAAGATCTGCCGGAACAGATACTACACTTTGATCTTGTCGCCCGGTCCCCGGAGAGGGGTTTTGTCAGCTGGGATGACTGGACACCCTAGAAGGACAAAGGGATGGAAAGGAAAACTGAGATACAACTGTGCCAGATCACGTGTGCTATACCCTCACTGTCAGGAGAGTACTGGGAGGGAGGAAAAGTACTGAAAAGGAGGAAAAGAAATAAGTTGCCAACTAGGAATTTTGAGCATTTAAGCAAAATTAGGGGTGACAAAGCACCCATAGGACTAACACAAGGTTAAACCATGTGTGTGTGAATTCATTTGTTTTGTAATTATTACAATTGATGAATCGGCACGCATTGAACAACGTAAGAGAAATCGAACTGTTAGAAAAGCCAGAGCAGTCAGCATCTCTTTTACAGAATCTTCTTACTGGTGCCCTACACGTGGAAAATATTTCGGAGCTCAGATTGGATTGACAAATTATCTCTTGGTCCATAGAACATGGACACGATAACAGTCATTTTCGTCAACGACCGACGACAATCACCAATTATTTCGCTTCTTTTTTTTTTTATATTCCAACTTCGTGTGTACACAAGAAAACGCAACACACAAAATGGCGACTGCGTACTTGAAAAGACACTCAAACACGTGATAGTTACAATAACAATATTTAAAGAAACGGGTATCTAAAAAGGAATCTGTTGTAGTGGGAGTGGTAACGGTAATCGTAACTGTAACCTAAAGCAGAACTGAATACGCGGGAGGTAAAACTTAAGATAGAATAGCCAACCAGAAAAGTGTCTTTGGAATATCTAAACCAAGTGTTAATAAAAGGAAACCTGGCGGCAAATCAAGGACGGCCCTCAATTCTCAATCATGAAAATTCAACAGTAATACATATAAAATATTAATGAAATGAAAATAAAAAAAATAACAAGTGAATATAAAAACATGGTTTCGAAATATGAAAGGAATATGTAATGAGTACAGAAAAAGGAAAAAGCAAGAATCGAAAATTGTAAATTAAGACGTTGTCGTTTGCAAAATAGCGCCGAATCGTCCATAATGGCGACGCCTGTTAATGAAGCCAGCTGATTAGGAAACACGTGATGAGGAATAATCTCATCTATAACAGGCAGGGTTTCCGTGCTGGAACCGAATTCCGGGTTGGATCGCAAAGGTTGTTTTGTTGTCAACTACATCAGTGTATAAATAAAAAAAAAAGTTATATATTTTTTTTTAAAGACATCTATACTTTTTTTTATTTTTATATATTTACTAGCAGGGAAACCTGACTTTGCCCGGGATTGAATGATTATCAACGAATGTTTCACGCTCCCGTATTTTTATTGTCATCGAAATCAGTGAAATCGACCAATTTTCAATAAAATCAATTGATTGCCTGGTCTAGTTAGGGACCAATCTCTGTGCACTGGTAGGAATCTTCGCATGCCTTCCTGCAGTGAATAAGTTCGCAATATGCTGTAGTCTACATTGCACTGTAGAGAACCTACTGTTAATTTTATAAAATTATTTCATATATAATAATTTGCATTAAATTTTAGAATTCAAAATTTAAGTATCATGCTTCAGTTGTGCTATAAACAGAAACATTGATGTCGAACAGGCTCCTGTCATATCAAAAAACATAATGTCACAGACTATTTGACCAAGATGGACATCACGTAAGTTCGTCATCCTCCCTATAGTCCAGACTTGTCTCCTTGTGACTTTTGGTTATCATCTAAGCTCAAGGCAAACCGTAGAGACTGTCGTTATGAGACAATTGAGGAGATGAAAGAGGCTGTGACGAAGGTCATTGACATGTGCACACAAGAAGACTTCCATGAGTCTTTCCAGGAGTTATTGGAACGGTATAAGTGCATTACAGCCGGAGGAGATTACTTCGAAGGAGACTAGAGTTTCATGTGTGTACTATCAATAAAAGTTCCCATACGAAAAAGACTGGAAACTTATTTAAGCACCTCGTACATACCGCGATTTTGATATATTGTCATTAACGTAACATACTACTAAAATCCGTTCACATATCTTTTTTTTTACACACTGTGATCACCACTTATCAAGGCCCGGAAGCCACTCAGGGATAAGGGTTATTGCAAGTACATTACGTTAGTGTGGAGATTTGATGAAGTGTTTACTTAAGAGGGCGGTTCATTAGGAACTTGTTAACATTGGACTTGAAGACATCCAAGTTGTAGTCCGGTGGGAAGCAGGCAGACGGAACAGAGTTCCACAGGCGTGCAGTTCTAAGAAAGAAGCTTTGTTCATGGAATCCGCGTTTTGATTTAGGCACAGATATAGAGTGGGGGGAATTTTTCACAGTGGATTCAGCTAGACGGGTGTTATCAATGGACTAGAGGTCATCTCGTCAGCGTCAGACAAGGCCAAACTATTTGCAAAAAACTTTGCAGCTAATTCTACCCTATGCGACGAAGGCCATCAACTATCTATATTAGATGTAGTGTATGTACGTAATATGTATGACACCATTTTTGTGCATCGTTTTGGGTGCGAGCTTACAACTAGTGGGCATTTGGTATATCAATATAGACGTATATGAACAGAAAAACAATAATAAATAAAAACACCATACTTTCTCGCGTGCAGAAAATAGAATTTGTGAAAGATCTGGAAGTAAGTGTTGAAAATCGCACGGTTCCCATCTGGGAAAACTAAAGAAAGTGTAATGAGAAATATTGAATAAAACATGAGGAAAATAAACAAGCATCTCCTAAAATAGAAAGTCTTGTCGCATACAAGCTCACTTCCGCTTGATATAACGATGATGACGTTGATGATTCGAATATCTTAAACAAACCCATTCATTAATTTCGTATGAATCAGACGATCCTGTATTTGGCACCGGTTTCCCTGATTTCTTTCTAGTTAGAATTATAGCTACAACGATATCGGGTACTTATAGGAGGAGCCACGTGAAGGTTGCCAACATTCTTAATAAAATGAATCTGTGGAACGAACTGGATTCGAACCTAGCACAATCAGGTTTTCAGTATGTGTTATCATCACTTAGATGTCATTATCTCCCCTTGAAGAGACAAAAACTCTGCTCTTTTATTATCATACGTTATAGTAGACGGGTAAATCATTGTCAATTAAGTAAAAAACATTATATATATATATATATATATATATATATATATATATATATACGTATATGTACATATATATATGCATATACATACATATATATATATATGCATATATATACAGATATATATATACATACATATATATATATATACTAGCAGAACTACCCGTCGTTGATTGGGTTCAGAAAAAGCCTACAAAAAATAGACTGTGATTGATGAAAGCAGGATAGGTTATGAAAAGGAGGGGGCTGTAAAGAGATAGCATTTGATACTCAAAAGTTTTACCCTAAGAAAATGTTGATGAAAGTAAAGATAATTTTCGCGAAAATATATTTTTATATCAACTTTGTTTCCATTCGTAGCCAAGAGTGACCAACAAAATGATGTTTCCTTACAAAGAGAAAATGTTATATATATAAATATACAAGAAATAAATGTTACCATAGTCAATAAAAGTTACTTTTATGGTAGAAAAGTTCATTGGTTTGTATTTTTAAGTAGTTTGTAATTTTTTTTTTAATTTACAAACCGGTTTTAATAAAAAATCAAAATGGCAGCGACTTTGAAATGGAGAGCCCCGTTTTCAATTTGAAGGAGGGGCACCTGAGCATTCTGTGTTAACAATTTAAGACAGTTACGTCAACGTAAGGAATATTAATAAACATATTTTAATGTGTTCCGTTATTCTATGCTTGAGGAATATTCGATTATAGTATGTGTAGTTCATATAAAAATTCATTTAAGTAGTTATCGCCTCAAATTTCGTTTTAATTTCGGTTTGCTGAAATTATTTCAAGTAAAGAGCATTAAAAACTATTTCAAAATAAAAAAAAAACATGAACTGAACTTTTATTGACTATGGTAACATTTATTTCTTGTATATTTATTTTCTCGGATAGTCGTTTGTTGGTTTTTCTGCTAAACACTCTTACTAAATAATATCGACGAAATATCGAAAAACAAAGAAACAAAAAGTTTGGAAAAATAATGAAGCTTTACTTATTTAGTGAAATAATCCGAAACAGCAAAATGGGATATTAAAAAAGTAAACACGTAATTACTTTATTTTTTTAAAGCGAAGAATTGCTATAAATATGAATAAGAAGAAAATGGCGCCCTTTCAAGCAGAACAGCTTCGTTTCAGTTTTACAGTATTGAACGGTGTAGTATTGCGCCGTCGGATTCAGGGTTGTACTATTGTAATGTAAAGAACGCGCAGAAAGGGTTGTAATCAACTGAATCCCTTCTAGTCCACTGAAAAAAACTTAAACAGATATATAAATAAAAATAAAAAGGTTATGTAAATGTTTTTACGTGAGCAGGATTTTTCCTTCTTTTGACACGATAACAAGTAACGTTCTTATTTTTTATTATTTATCTATTTTCGAAAGGGTGATACGTGCAAGTGGAGAAGGAAAAGAACAGAGTTATGCAAAATTTGTGTCGTGAATTGTCTACAGTTCCGACTTTTTTTGGGGGAGTGCTTTCACTTTAATAAGAATGTGAATTTATGAGGTGAATTTATTCGACACAATATGATTCAACTCAAAAAATAAATAAAAGCTAACGTGAATTAAGATTAAAGTTCAGGGGTTATTTTATTGTGGACCTCACCCCTTTTAAAAAAACTTGTTAAACTTTGTGAAATATTTACATTCTATGGAGGTCAGGCTCGAACGAACACCCAATAACTTTATTATACCATATTTCTTCAAACTGAAACGTAATTATCAAAGTATACTTACGCAACTAGATATGAAAAGTCCTTGTTAAAGATTGTGCCATATTTCCATGGAGTATAGGCGCGAACGCAGACGTCACAATTTTATTATACCATCCCTATTTAAGTTGAAACATACTTATCAAAGTATTCTTATGTACATCTATATCAAAAACCCTTGTAAACGATTTTTTTCCATTTTTTATTTCCATACTTTGAGAGCCAGGCGCGAACGCAGACCCCACAATTTTTATGAACCACCGTTCTGTCAGATCAAACATACCCATTCCTTATCCTCGATACATCTATCATTATATGTAATCAGTTTTTTTAAAATAGTCAACCGTATAGGAGCCTATTCATGACCACACGCACACACACACACACATACACACACACAGACGTTCAGCTTTATATTATAGATATATAAATTATTTTTAAAGCAGAAATCTTACGTACATGCATGTTTCAAAATAACTACCGCTCCTCAGCGTACCTTGACTGTGTCTAGGAATCGAATTCCGGACAAACAGTCAAGCTACGCTGACGAGAGATAGTTACCTTGAAACATGCACGTGTGTAGATTACTGATTACAAAAAATAAAAAATAATTAAATAAATAAAATATTATATAAGTCCAAATAAATTATTGACGGCTTTCTAAATAAATAAAATATGAGCTTCAAGGTGGAGCACCTATTTAACCGTATTTACTGATAAAAAATCAACAAATATATATATTTATATATATATATATATATATTATTTTTAAAATATAATTACCCACTGACACGTGTTTCGCCGTCTACGACTCATAGACGACGAAACACGTGTCCGTGGGTAATTATATTTTTAAAATAATATATATGCCGCTCTCCATTTAGGGGGTACCAAATTGGTCAATAGGAAAATTATTCCCAACACGCATTTTGGTAAAAAATGCGCTTTCATATAAATAATTGAATTAATTCAAGAAAGTATCGCTAACAAAAATAAATAAAAACATATATATATATATATATATATAATAAAAATTACAATTAAATTTACCAAAATAATCCAAGATGGAAAAACTAAAGTATATTATAAATATTAAAGAATTAATATTTATTAAGTAATCTCAACCAGATGTAAAAGTTCGATAAAACCAAATAGGAGATAGAGCTTATAATAAAACTTCGAAACTCCGCGGATTAAGGACTATCCACTTATTAAGTGTTTCCTTTTCAGATTAAATATGTTTTTAACTCTTTTTCCAAGTGTTTTTAACATATTTTATTAACTATTTGCTCTGGACCCGTTTATCAGCGTCGTCCGAGGAGATGTAAAAGAATGTTTAGTGAGAAAATATTTTTCTTTTTAATTGCTAACTAGGTAGTTATTAATCAGATCAGGTAATTTTCGAAGAGTAAATTAAAAATTAACCACGGAAATGTTTTGATGTGCAAATTTTATTGTGTGGCGCCAACAAAAGTATGTATTTCTGAATGACAATTATCCTTAAACTGTACAAAAGTTATCATTGATTAAAAGTTTGTAATTAATATGAATCCAAAGTATAATCTGATATCATAGTAGAAGTTGCATTTTTAGGAATGTATTTTGGAATAGTTGACCCGAAGGTCATATAAATATGAAGTGAGATAAATTAAATGAATTTATGTAATCAAGTGTGTTTATGGAATGTAGCATTAGCTTTGTTATTTGTATGAAGCTCTTACATACCCAATATGTGATGTTGTACCTTCTGTTGTTAATACCTGTAGGCATTGTTACGGGCAGGGGGTCGACCAGTGAACACTCAACATAAAACTGTCCATGGCTAAAGCAAGGTGAAGCTAAGTTTAGACCAATCACTGGCAAGAATTGCCCTTGGGACTTGCTTATTGTTATGGTAAAACAATTTAATTGGAAACCGCATCCTATTAAAATGAATTGCAAAACCTCACGGAATAATGGATATTGTGCAAAAGAATGTTAATCGTCCTTAACAACATCAGCTAATATGACTTTTTTTTTAATTTTCATTAGGTTGCATGTGCATAACTTACAATTTTGTTATATACCATATTGACATTAGTTCCGTCTGCCTGCTTCCCACCAGACTACAACTTGGATGTCTTCAAATCCTACGTAAACAAATTCCTAATGAACCGCCCCCTTAAGTAAACACTTCATCAATTCTCCACACTAACGTACTGTACTTGCAATAACCCTTATCCCTGAGTGGCTTCCGGGCCTTTATAAGTGGTGACCACCGTGTAAAAAAAAAAGTTACTGTGAAGGCACACATGGTATAGGGCATCAAGAATCCGGAGTAACATAAGTTATCATCCGTCATTCAGCTTGAATTTGTGTGCTAGCATACAAGGTAAGTATATAACGTAATCCTATACGACATAATCACGTTGACACACTGGTTCCCGTCAGATCACCAAAGTTAAGCAACGTTGAACCGGGTCAGTACTAAAATGGGTGACTATTTGGGAATAGTTGCTGTATGTGATTTCTGCTTATCTCGGCATTGTTTCCAGTCGGAGCAACCGGATTCAAGCATTACCGATTCAGGAGAGATGAGGTTGTTGATTGCGCAACCGTTGCCTCACATTTACACGCGTAGCCACCCTTCCAGCGGGTATCCATTGTCTCTTGAGACTGAACGTAGGCATCGATACAAGGTAATTCTAATGATTTTTTTTTAATTCTATAGTCTATAGTACAGCATGGTTATCATCAGTGCTATGACAACAGCATATTCTTTCATTGTTTTGACTCTCGAGTGTGTATCCATTGATATCTTATATGCTTTTATATAGTCATGTGGTTCTCGGCTAATTAACTATGTCTAACTGTATCGGATATATACTCGAGAGTTAAAACAATGAGAAGAATATGCTGTTGTCACAGCCCTAGTTATCATCGAGAGGAGAATCTAGAGAACTGGAAGTATATTGCCCACCTGGAATTTAGTTAAGCAGTTGTTGATTGATGATATGTATCATGCCATTTTTAAGAGCTACAGTTGCTCCATGAGGACACACAGCTATATCTGGATAAACTTTGTTACTATGTTTTGCGAGTAATGAAATAATCGATCAAATCTATGTAGTAATAACAATCATGCGATGTTTGCTTGTTGGAATCTTAGCATCACCAATTTTTAGTAGTATGGAAGTAAAATCACCAACCATTGGATCACTATTAAAAAGGATTATTGCAACGTGTGCCATTATGCTTGAACTGAGTTCGTTACAGTTTAAGCCTCTCTTAGACCTCCTTGCCACGCTGTCCAGAATCGTCGAAAGGGAACAAACAAACAAAAATAAATAAATCCGACTGGGTTCTTCTCCTTTTTTTTTTTTTAATACAAGTCTGTCGCTTCTGCTCCACAAAATGCTGACCATAGACAGCGATTTTTTTATGTCCATTTATTTCGACTGCACTCTTTCTTCCCCTGATCATGTGGTGTCCTTTTTTTCTTTTTCTTTTCAGGCACAATTCCTAATTTGCATATGTCTTTTTCTGGCTTCTGCTGCTAATACATCGTAAGCTAGCAATCTTAGAGATCATGCTGATATTTTCCCACGCGCTCATACGCGCCTGATTACAGAGGAAACATGTTGGTGAAACTACCTCCTTCCCCCAAAAAAAAGAAATAAAATTGTCGTGACTTATACAGAAAAATTGGTCAAACTAAGCAACCTAAAAAGATTTTCTTTTTTCTTCCCATTGTTTCCTTCCTTTCTCTTTTTTCCTCCATGTTTTTCCTTGGTTCCTTTTTCTTTTTTTTTTTTTTTTTTTTTTTGACAATTTTGATACAAAACTTAATTCCCACCCCTTCTTCACATATAATAAGGACCGTTACTTTTTTTATTATTATTAATAACCGGAAAAAGATAACACAACTTTATTGAAACAAACTTTCACAAACTAGATCGGCATTAAATAATATGAAAAAGGTTGATATACTGTAAAACAAAATAACGAAACCAAACTTCATGAATAAATATTTAAAAATATAAAGACTTTGAAGCATAAATTCTTTAACCAAGATAAAAAAAAAATCCAGCATTAAATAACTCGATTGATATGCTGTAAAACAAAACGACCAAACAAGCAAACAGAAAAAAAAGAAAAAGGAAAAGAAGAAAAAGAAAAAATAAGAATATGGAATTAAAAGCATTTATTTTTAATTATGCAAAAATAACGTCTTAATGTTATGACATCGCCCGGCAACGCCGGGTAGAAAACAGTTATTGATTTATATATCCATCTGGTTGTTTGTCTGTCTGGCTAAGTAGATGATCGTTTGAATCGTGGGAAATCATAGGTTGAGCGATATAGGTGAAGAAAAGGGTCAAAAGGTAGTGTGGATCGGATCTGATATGTCAAAAATTCCGGGTTGAAGAAACGAAGTTACTTTTAGTGAGTTGATTCTAAAACCGCAAATAAACAAGATGTGTTGAACAGGCTCCCTATAAGGGGGTGACCGTTTCCAAATGGAACCAAAGAACAGCGCAAGCCAAAGATCACCATTCACTCCACCATACTGTGACGCCAACGCCTGGAGTGAATATATATATATATATATATATATATATATATATATATATATATATATATATATATATATATATATATATATATATATATATATATATATACGTTTTATTCTTTATTACCGTATCTTTCTGTTAAGTTACATAATTGTTTCAGTTACTCGGCCGTTTTTTTTTTTTTGCCGTCTGTAGCTTCCTCAGACTTTTACAGTCTGAGGAAGCTACAGACGGCCAAAAAGCTGAAACAATAATGTAACTTAACAGAAAGATACTGTAATAAAAATAAAACGCATATTTGCTCTACAACAGTATTGAGCACTTTCTTCAGTTTTTATTAATTACCATTTCCACTATATATATATATATATATATATATATATATATATATACTAGCTGTACCCGGCCACGCGTTGCTGTGGCTCAGTTTGTTAAAATGGAACACATCTGAGAGTAGAGAAACGTTTGATTCTTTTTTTCAAGAGAATGTACAAATTATTTTTTTAACAGATGTTAAGAAAATAAACAGAAAAATACTTCCATCATTAATTATGCAAAAAATAAATAAAATGTTGATTTAGTGTTTCAATATACTTATAAATTACGATAAAACTTGCTGAGTATGCACTGTTTTACGGTTGTTGTAAAAATGGAACGGAAACTTTAATTTCGCTTCGTTTTAATCTTTCTTAATTTTTTAATTGTGCCCCCCAAACGAATATAATCAAAACAGTAACATTCAACAATTGTACTTTATGTATATAAAACACAAAATATTTATTTAAAAAAAAAAGTTAATAACGAAAGGGAAATAATTCCATTTTTAAACGAAAATGTCAGTTTGCTATATCTTTTTGTTATTTTTTACATAAGTCCAGCTTACCATTCACATTGGAAATGTCGACATTTATCGGTTGTCGGGTACGTTTAAACACTCCAATCTAGTATATGTATCAGAATTTTGGTAGGAATTTTTTACACCCCTATCACGAAACTGCGAATAAAATATAAAAATCTCGTAATTTCTCTTTTAAAAGTGGGTTGTTTATTTTCTTTATGGAGTATACTGCCAAAATAAACTATTAAAGTTGTTTTAAAAGTAATTGAAATATTTTTTTATTTTTTAAAAAACAGTAATTAATTTTACGAACTCAATATTTTTCAATTTTTAAACTTTAAAAATCTATCAAAATTTTTCTATTGATTCTATTTTTACGATATTTTCAGGGTCAATCAGAAAATTTATGCTCTTTCCAATAAACTGAATATAATATTTTAGACAAACGTTTTTTTTAATTCACGCTCCCCCCCATTTTCAAATGTCTAGTAAAAAGTAAATAAGTAATTTACTCACCAAAGTTTTATATATTACAAATTGAAGAGAAAATGTTAATAAGTAATATATTCAAAGTTAAAACAAAAAAAGTAGTTTTTTTAGAAATTTACATGTAAAGTTCGAAGTTTAAAACCTTTTTTTTAAACCACGTTGTTTGTTTTTTCTTTTGTTTTTTTTTATGAAACCTTGGTCCTTGCTCTTTTAATTGAAAAACAAATTAGGGCTTGAATTACATTTTTCAAGTAGTTATAAGCTTGGAAAGACAGGGGGTAGAATAATTCACGCCTCCCATTTTGAAATGTCTATTAAAAAGTAAATAATTAATTTACTCACCAAAGTGTTATATATCACAAATTGAAGAGAAAAGGTCAATAAATAATATATTCAAATTTAAAACAAAAAAGTAGTGTTTTTTTAGAAACTTACCTGTAAAGTCCGAAGTTAAAACTTTTTGTTTAAATGTTTTTTTGTTTTTGTTTTTTTAATGAAACCTTGGTCCTTGCTCCTTTAATTGGAAAAAAATTAGGGCTTGAGTTACATTTTTCGAGGAGTTATAAGCTTGGAAAGACGGGGTGGAATTATTCACTATTTTTCACGAAATTACTTACACACCTACCAATCTACCCGTGTTAAGAACGGCTTTCGGAATAGACACCCCTAAACTTGCCAGAATACTCGAAAAGCTATAAAAGTTGACGTGTCGAATGTGAACGATGAGTTGGACGTAATGTAAAAATGTACCGACTTTAAAAGGGAACGAAATTCAAATTTCCGTTCCATTTTTACAACCGTAAAGCAGAGCATTCTATGCAAATTTTACCTAACTTACTGTATTAATGCTATTTTTTTAGCAAGAAAAAAAAATATTTAGGTTTAGCTATAAATTCCTAAACTCATTTCACCCTAAATAATTTAGGTGACTGAAATAGGAATCTAACTGAATCTTTAATTTCCTGAATAGTATGCGAGAATTCATTTTTCTTCGAGTTATATCGAATTCATTAATACGGACTTTAGGGGCTTTTTTCGTAATGTTACTGTAAAAATTATTTTTTATTGCTACAAATTACGATGCTTTATTTATATAAAAAAAGCAAAAATAAATTCTTGCGTTTTTTATTTACTACTGAAAACCATAACTTTAGTAAAGTATTTTTTGTTTAAACAAAATAAAACATTTTCACTAAGAGTTAAGTAAAAATAATTTGTTTATTATATTCTGCGATCATTATTTGAAAAATACTGCAATTTTCATTAAAATTGGTTAATTTCCTGATTTTTGGTGAATTTTTAAGTAAAGGGAGGAGTCAAAATGTTTATACACTTTGAGCGTCTTTTGTGTGTACCTACTATTTTTCGATGAATATTTGATAGCAAAGCGACCACGTGTGGTTAAATTAAATTTCAATCACATGGTTACATTATCAATAATCATGTAATTAAACACATTGAAAATTTACCGATATTGTAAACACATTATGTTTATATTAAGCCTGTAGTGTTTTTTTAGTGATGCAATGTTGGCAACTGAGATTTAAAAAAAAACAGTGAGATCAGGAGAAAGAAATGTCCAGAAAATCGCTAGATTTTTAACTTTTATCATTTGAAATTTGGAAAATTCGCTAATTCACCCCCCCAACTCTATATTTTAACTTCCTACAATAAAAAAATTATAAATATAGTATATTCAATATATAAAATGTTCCGTGTTTTCTCACTATATTATTCTGGAATTATATTGCAGCGCTTAGCTCCCCAGAAGGCTTACATATTTTATCAGCTAGTTTTGCTTGTTTTTTTCAGAGAGGGTATTTTTTTTTGCAGGAAATAAATCATAAACTCAAACTTTTTATAATAAAAGTTACATTGAAATATACTGCAAATTAAACATCACAATAATGGTGCAACATATTTTGAAATTAGAAAAATAAAAAACAAAAAACTTTGTTTCAGCATATTAAAAGTATTTAGGTTGGTAGATAATTAAATTCGACTGTATTGGTATAAGTTTTTTTTTTTTGCTGTTGTTTCTTGCTTTTTACAATTTTAGATCGTATTTTAAACTAAACTTCGGAGGTTGGAATGCCCCCACCTAAAATGTACTTGGAAAAATCGATTTTAAAGTGAGATTTAAGAATGGTTAGTCGAAAAAAGGTGAAAAGCAAAACAAATAATCAATAAATAATTGTTACCAAAGGCAATAAATGCTAAATTTTTTTACTTCAATGAATGAGTTTATTTTATGTTTTAAAGTATTTTCAAGCGCTTTTCTTTATTTTTTAATAATCTAATGCGGGTGTGTGGGTGCAAAATATCTCCAGATTTTCTAGAATTCCCCGCTAGATTGCAAACGAAATCTCCAGATCTAGCAGGAAAACCGCTAAATTGTAACACTGGTCACGTGACAGGAAGCGGTAATAAATAGCTGTCCCTAAATAAAAAAAAATGGCCTATCGGTACAAAGAAAAACAACTATTTATCATAGAAAAATTAAGTATAATGTTATAATTAAAAAGAATTTTTTTAAAACCCACATGGATATAGTAAACATATTATACCAAAACGTGGAAGCCATCCGTCCAGTGGTTTTTAGACTATTAATTGCGAACGAACCAAGAGTTACATTTTGATATATATATATATATATATATATATATATATATATATATATATATATGAATGTATCGGCTTGCTCCGGGCGTGCCATACTATGAGCCATCACTTTATATCTGTAGGTCAAGGATAGCGGTTGTCACTAAGTTTGTATACTTGGGTAGCACACTGAGTATGTCCGGTGCCCTGGATGATGAGGTATCGTTACGGATCAGCAGGGCAAGTGATGCCTTTGGAAAGTTGGACGGGCGTTTGTGGAGCTATCCTGGTATCTCGCTACCAGCAAAAATTAAGGTTTATGCTGCATGCGTTCTCTCTGGTCTTCTCTATGCCTGTGAAACTTTGACAATATACAGGAAGCATTGGAGACGTCTCGAGCGGTTTCACCAGATGTGCTTACGGTGAATCTTAGGTGTGGGTTGGCAAAAGTATATCAGTGATGTGGAGGTTCTTGAACGGACCCAATGTCTAAGCATAGAAGCTCATATTATCAAACATAGACTGAAATGGAGGGGACATGTGGTGAGGATGTTAGACAGTGAACTCCCCAAAGAATTCCTTTATGGCGAGCTCGCCGAGGGAAGACGTCTGGCTCAAAAGCCTACAATGAGATTCAAAGATTGTTTGAGGTCCACCTTAAAAAAATGTGAGATAGGTGAAAGAACCTGGGAAAGTCTTTCTTTGGATCGTGGAGGGTGGAGAAGGGCCTTGCGGCGAGGTGTGGGCAAGTTTAAGGCTGATCGAACCCAGTATGAGCGACTGAAAGTGATATCCGGAAAGGGAGAGTGAAAGGAGCAGTGGATGGGCTAGGGCGCTAAATTGGTCTGGAGTGTGAGGTGTGCGGAAGATTATGTCTGAGCAGAGCTGGGCTGATAAGCCACCAGACTACTCATCAACGCAGTGGCCCACAAAGCAGTCTTGTGTTGCCAGATCTAACCTGTTAACTGTGGGTGGACATACAAAACAGCAGGTGATTTGAAGCGGCATTTGATTATACATAGAAATGACCATCAAGAACATGCTGCTAGTGGCGCACATGTTTGCACAATGTGTGCCAAAGAATGCCAGAGTTTGGCAGGGCTAAAAAGCCACATTCGTGCGGCCCATCACTAATTTGTTTTCGTGTTTCTGAATATCTTTTCTTTGTGTTATATCAAGTAATGGCAATGTTCGAAAACGAATTTGCTGCCATCATATGCATATAAACAACTAGCGTCTTGTGTGTGTTTTAAAGGCGTCTTTGTTGACAGAACCAGCTCCCAAGACGTTAGCGGATCTCTTCAGCAACAGAAAACAGGTATGTCGTCACTTCGTCATATATGTGTATCATTCTATGTTCTGACACACACACACGCACACACACACACACATCCATAGACATTAACTAGACGGTCACAAACCTGATAAAAAATATAATTGAACAAGACAGTTAAATAAAAGAAATACACAGCTAAAGAAGTTAGAGAACACACCCAGCTAGATAGATAAGAACAGACACCTAAATGTATATAACATTAAGAAATATGTCAAAGTTTATGAATTTGTTGAATAAAATAGTGGTGTTGTTTAACTCAACAAGTTAGATTAGGTCTTGTGTTTTTTTTTACGTCTAAGAATACCAAGAAGGCAAATGAGATAGTTGCGTTGTGTTTACCGTGGAGAAGGCACACATGTAATAGGAAGCATATTATATAATGATAATTCTGGGATGATGAATTGTGGTTTCAATCATTTACATTTTTCGCGTTCTTTTCATCAATTTTGCTGCTGACAGTTTCACGACTCCTTAAACGCCTTACCGTCCTACGTTCCTCAAATGTCCGGAAACTTCGAGCTTAATCTTCTATTCAATCTACTCTCATAGACCAATCTCATTTCGCACCTCATACGTTTCAGGTATTGATTATCAGATATTCGCTTGTCAAATTCCTTCACCAGAAAATTCAAAACATTTATGCAAAATTTACCTAGAAATATACGAGGAACGTTCTAAAAATAATGCCTCCAATTCTTTTAGGTCGAATGACGCGATAGCAAATTGCATCGTTATGATGACTAAACTGATGCATTTATGACCTTAAATGTTCTTCTCTCTCTTCTGGGTATTGACGGTTTTAGACTCTAAGAAATCAACCTCTGTCATGGACGTGCTTCAAAAGCAGAAATGTGTCATTGAATTCCTTCATCCGCGCCTGTGTAACCTTTGATATCAGTTGATATCAGCACAGTTAGGAGATAGATTAGTCGATTTCAGAGTGGCAACAGAGAGGTAAGTGACATTCGCGCACTCCGAACTTTTACAACGGAGGCATAAAAAGTGCATTGAGAATGGTGGTGACTATGTAGAAAAAATAAATTCTGGAGCAAAAAAGGTCGCTCGTTTTAATGGTACTAATCCTGTGTTCGTAGCTCTTCAACGTTTTAGTTTTTTTAGTTAAAAAATAAGATGCTCTACTTTTCGAATGGTCGTTGTACATTCACAAATGGCCATATCTATATATTTATAAATATGAAATTGTCTGTCCGTGTGTGTCTGTGTGTGTCTGTGTGTATATATTTCCCTGCCAAACTACTCTGTCAATTTTCAGTCTACAGACTCGAGATTTGACATAAGGGGTATTGAAATTTGGGAAAAAATTTTAATGGGTTTTCGGCCAGAAATTTGGCTGTCGAGGAGTCAAAGTTCAACGATTTTACCGTTGCGAGCTTTTTATATAAAGGGCATTAAAATATGCAGCAAGCTTTGTAATCAGTGTGAAAATTTGCCTTTCAAGAGGTCAAAGTTTACAGAGTTGACCTTTGCAGACTCTACCAAACTCCTTAATCGATTTCGGGTTTAAACACTTGAAATTTTAGATCTAGATTACCACATGAGTCAAAATTTTTAATATATACATACATACGCACATAAAGTTTTGAACAGTTCATAGGGCTGGAGCAAAACCGAGCTGAAATGCTAATCTTTAATATACTGGCGACGTGGCGCCTCAAGAAGTAACTTCGCTCGCTGGAAGTGGAAAAAAAACAAATGAGTCGCTCTTTTTATTGTAAGATGTCTCATGACAAAGGCACATTTCGTATGCTCAAGTAAAAAGACCCCTTTTGCTTGAACTAGATTTTATGGGGTGGAGTTATATTTGGACGGCGGTATAGCTACTATATTATGATTACTAGCTGGGGTACCCGACGTTGTCCGTGTGTGGTGAGGTGTGTGCATTGGGGGTAAATCAAAACAATAATTCAAGGGAAAATAAAGAATAAGCGATCGAAAAAAAAATTAAAAACGTAAAAACTTTTTTAAAAATCAGAAAAACAAAAACAAAAAAAAACAGCGAACGTGATGGAAAAATTTTTTTAAAAAAACGGAAAATGATAAGCGAACGAAAACATGGCATAAATAACCCTGTTTAAATATTAAAACTTTAAAAATCGAAAAAAAATGGTCATTAATGTCGGCGCGAACATGCAACCTTAACAATGGAGTCAGCAAATTAACGTCGTTTCTTTTTTTATTTAAACACATTCAAGAAAAAGCGTTTTTCGCGCATGCGTGTTTGGTTAAATTGTAATGAAGGAACGATTTTTTGCTACCCTCCTTCACTGCAAACGTCTATTTTTATAGTAAATAATTGACTTTTTTTTCTGATTCTTATATATTATTCGACCGAGACATCACACTTTCAGACGGTACCGGTTTCGATCTGTTCCGATTCCGCTGAGCAAAATTTTAGGCAGGCATACAAACATTCATACATACATTCAAACAGACAGGTGAGATTTATATAATAGATTTTATTTACTGCCGTCTTCGAAACAGTATATATACTAATAAGTTGGTTTTGGGGCTGTAAGTTCTGTTCTGATGCTACACGATCATGTTAATATAACAAATACATGTGTACATATTCAAAGCAAATACACACACACGCAAGAAAAACAACAAAACACATACGTACACATACAGGTATGAGTATAAACACCAGCACACGCGTGTCCAAGTTTACGCGGCTTAATAGTTTTATGGCACACACACACACACACACATACAAACACACGCTTACACACACACGAACACATCCGCGCGCACACGCACGCGCGTACACAAACACTGACGCACTTAAGCAAAGAAAAACAAACACACGTGTGTGTGTGTGTATAAACACAAGCACACGCGTGCGGAAGTTTATACGGCCTATTAGTTTAATGACACGCACACGGTAACGTTTTTAATGTAAATACATATGTAATGCGTTGTCGGTGTTTTATTCGATAAGTAATAAGCCAGAAGTTTTCTCTTTCGTATGTATGTAATCGGAAGAGGCTATATTAAACTGCAACTGAGAGCTCGGTTTTGAAGCTGATACCGTTAATCTAGAATGTAGGAATGCTTACAGTTCAGCCAATCGAAAGCCAGTGTATAGGGAAAGGGAGACATCATTAATCCTATAGATGCAAAGTGGTTAGAGTATGCAATGTGTATGAATTCGGTAGCCAGTTAATGACGGCGTAGAGACAGGAAAGTAGGAAAAGTATACATTCACGCAGTAAGAATGGGGTTATAAGAGGACATGGTATAGGGGTAAAATTTGAACTACTTCCTCTGTAGATTATGACGATGATGATGCTGTCGCTCCTGGGAATAAATGTAATGTTTTAATATTACGAATTAATGTGTCTAAAATGTCGTTCTCTAGTTAAATAAGGCAATGGCTAATAGTGTAAACATAATAAATGTGTATGTAGTATCTGTTGTTGTAAACCTATGGTAGTTTGGTCCCGAGGGGAAAAATAACATGTATCGGGATAAAACGGCTGCGACGATATTCTGCAGAGATATTTATTATATAAAGAATAATCCGTGGATCTAAAATAAGTGCGTTGCTCTATTATTACCTATATCGCTCTATCTATCTATCTAATATATATATATATATATATATATATATATATATATATATAGAGAGAGAGAGAGAGAGAGAGAGAGAGAGAGAGAGAGGAATAGATAGATATATTAATATGTAAACTGATATACGTACAAGACTACTGTCGGAAGAATTACAGACGACTGATATTACTACGGCTACTACGCTTGCTCCTTTTCAATCGGTAGAAAACGTTATGTCAATGAGACACAGACGCGACTATAGTAATTCAACTACCATATGACTCACAGGAGTATAGGGGATTCTGGAAAGTGGAGAGCCTTTGTAGTTTGGCTGCTGCACAATCCGGGGCTGGACGAGTGTCACTGGTCCTCAACCATCCTCTAATCTCTCGCATATGACTCCACGTTGCCATACCATGGTTTCTTGCTTCAGCAGAAAAGCTAAACCATGTGAGAGGGATGCCAATGCATTGTGGATAGCTGTTAGCTCAGCGAAGGTCAGGGAAAAAAACTCTATAGAAATTCGCAGTGTAGCTCCGTGGGTAGGTCAGTGTGGTATTTCCCACTGTCTCTCGCAGCTACTGTGGTCAAGCTCGTCCCATACGTACTGATCCCACCATCCTTCCGGAATATACCAGCGATATCAGAGAGAGGGATTTTGATGCTTTGGCAACTCAACTTCTTCATACTAATGCCCAGATCCAATTAGAGAAATGGCAGCTACCGGTCATAAGCCTAAAGCTAGATTGGCGTACAGCTATGCATCAGTGGTCATATCTGACGGTGGGAGGAGTTATTTAACCCCATTGACCAGCTATTGCCCACCTTAAGCTGAGCAACCCTCACCAAATAAGGTGCTATCCCACCATTTGCCACCTGCTTCATGGGGTGTATGAGGCATAGGATCTACTGAAAAGTCGACAGATACCGATGCACCAAACAATCAAACAGAACACCAAAAGAAACCAGCACTCAAGCTCGGGTGTTGGAATGTCTGCACAATACTGACCGGCTTAACAAATGACCTGCACTCCATCTCTGACATACAGAAAACCGCTGCCATCAACAAAGAATTAAGCCTACAGATAGACTTTGCTGCCCTGCAGGAAACCTGTATGCAGATTCAGGGAGTTTCAGAGAGCCAGACGACACCTTCTTTTTGCAAGGGGGGAAAGAAGATGAAACAACAGAGCACGGTGCTGGCTTTGTGCTCAAAACGTCTCTCCTCGACAAGGTCCAGTTAGGTTAAACCGCCACTGCCTATATGTCAACACTGCAGATGAACCTATCATTCTTATATGTGTTTATGCTTCAACTATGTCAGCAACCCATGATACCAGGAATGCATTCGACAGTGAACTTGACAAATTCCAAATGTAAAAAAAATCATGAAATTCTGATAGTTATGCGTCATTTCGATGCTTGAGTTGGGAATGACAACGAAGCTTGGTCCACCTGCCTTGGTCACTTTGGAGTAGGAAAGTGCAATGAAAATGGATAAAGTTTACTAGAACTCTGCTCAATGCACGACCTTTGTGTAAGCAACACTTTCTTCCCTTCAAAACATCATCATAGAGTATTATGGAGACATCCAAGATCAAATCATTGACACCAACTTGATCTGATTCTCAGCAGGAGAAAATCCCTAACTTCACAATCATTAGAACTTATCACAGTGTAAACTGTGACACCGATCACTCACTCGTACGTTGCAACGTTAAACTACAATCAAAGAAATTCTTTCCCAGCAAAGAACCTGGAAAACCAAAGATCGATGTAACCAAGACCAAAACACCAAGACAGGGTCAAACAGTTTGAGGCCAACTTCGTAGCTGATTATATTCACTCAGGCGGCTCGGCTACAGAAATGTGGGAAAATCTGAAGAAGGCCGTATACTCTGCTGCAATCTCAGCATATGGGAGGAGAAATGGTAGACAAAACAATGACAATGCGAACTCTGAGAAACTAGATCCTCTCATTGAGTCTAAGAGGAAGGCTCTTCAGGGATACAAGGATAATCCATGTAAATACTTTCTATTACCCCTTTGAACAACTCGCAACGTAAAGTCACCAATTTGCGACTGTGTAAATGGGTACTGGAACAAATATGTAACTTCATCTAACAAGCTGCAAATACTGGAAACAATAAGGCAATGCATGACGTCATCAAGAAAGCAATCGATCCTCGCGCTGTAAAAACTGCTCTTCAAGACAGGAAATTTTTTTACAGATAAATGCAAACAACCTGACAGATCTGTCGAACATTACTCTGAACTCTATTCAAAAGAAAACAAGTAAGTTAGAACGCCCTCGATAGTGTTCCACACTATGCACAATTACCTGAGCTTGACATACCATCCATAATCGAGGATGTCACGAAGGCGATTGACAAACTCCCATCACTCAGGCGAAGTGATCAAGAGTGGCAAGTCCTCTCTCCTTGTAGGGAAAATTTTGGTGTGACTGCAGTCATGGAGGCGGACTACTAAGGGTAGCATGTGCGAACTCAAAACCCGACTGACAGGACACAGAAAAGCGATAAATCATCAGGTTCGATCGCGTCTTAATTTGCATGAATGAGACAATCCTTCGGGACAAGATCAAAGTGTAGTATCTGTTCTTACGATGCTGCACTTCAATTTCTTGTTCTCTGTCAGGGGAGGAGAAATTCTTCACGACTGAGACAATTTTAATTTTTGTTCTTTTTCTCCACGTTAAAAAAACGACCCTGGTGTCTAACTCTGTCCCGTGGGGAGGCATTGTAAATATGTACAATATAAGGCCGGCAGTGAAGAGGTCGGGATCGAGTTGAGTCGAGTAGAGTTCTCCAGAACCGGACTGAATGTGTTAGAGCGGAGAATGTTGCGAAGAATCCAGTCTAGGTTTTTTTTTCTATTAGAAGCTATTTCGCCTTTAAATATGGGGCTGATGCGGCCGAGGTGAAATGGAAAATTTTAAATGATTCGCGTCGAATCTGGAAAATTAAAAGTCGCGTTGAAAATTGAAAAGCGTTGTCAAAGAGAGAATTGAATGTAAAACTGAGAAGGTTGAAGATATGATGAAGTGAGTCGGACTTTTTTGTCTTTTTGTTTGTTAATCCCAGTGGGATTCGTTGGATTTCTTTAACTATCGTCCTCAAATGAACGTGTTGGAATGCAATTCGGTCTACTTGTACGTATTAAAAGTCGTCGTTTTTAAACGTGGAATTTGGAATGAAATTCGCTTATATTTGTTGAAAAAAGTCGTCGCTGTTAACAGAACTTAAATTGCGATTCGGACGACTTCTGTGCATTAAAGTCGTCGTTTTTAAACGAGGAATTTTTAATGAAATCCTGCTGTGTTTAAAAGAAAAGTTGTCGTTATTAAACGAAAATTATTTTATAAAAGTACAATTCGAGTCGGATTTTATTGTTTGAAAAAAAAGTGGTCGCTGTTAGAAGAACTTAAAATGTGATTCGGACGACTTGTATGTATTTAAGTTATTTTTCAATGCGGAATTTAAACTAAAATCCTCTTGTGCTGAAAAGAAAAAAGTTGTTTTCAAACAAGAGTTATTTTATGAAAGTACCGTTGCAGTCGGATTTTTTTTCTATGAAAAAAAAAATCGGTGTTAACAGAACTTAAAATGCGATTCGACGGCTTTCGTCGTTTTTCACTGAGGAATTTAAAAAGAAATCCTATTGTGTTGGAAAAAAGGTGTCGTTTTTAAACGATATTCATTTTAATGAAAGTACATTTGAGCCGGATTTTTTTGTTTTTGTTTTTTAAGAAAAAAGTCGTAGCTGTTAAGAGAACTTACAATGGGATTCAGTCGACTTGTATGTAAAGTCGTTTTTAAACGAGAAATTTAAAAATTAACTTCTGTGTGTCTGGCCGTGGGCTATCAGTGTCTAGTCAAGTATGGAGGGCTAGCTGTGTCTAGCCAATTATGGAGGGCTATCAGTGTCTAGCCAATTATGGAGGGCTATCAGTGTCTAGCCGATTATGGAGGGCTATCAGTGTCTAGCCGATTATGGAGGGCTAGCTGTGTCTAGCCGAGTAGCCCCACTTTTGCTAAGGAGTATCCGACAAAGACAGATACTACTTCCCTTCCCAGTTTATGATCATGAAATCAGGGTGGAGTGTAGGAAAAATTTTGGTGTGACTGCAGTCATGGAGGCGGACTGCTAAGGATGGCATGTTCGAACTCGAAACCCGACCGACGGGACACAGAAAGGCAATAAATCATCAGGTTCGATCACGTCTTAATTTGCATGAATGAGACAATATAAGGCCGGCAGTGAAGAGATCGGGATCGAGTTGAGTCGAGTGGAGTTCTCGAGAACCGGAATGAACGTGTTAGAGCGGAGAATGTTGCCAAGAATCCAGTCCAGGTTTTTTTTTCTATTAGATTCCTCAAGTTATTATATCAACTCTTGTTACGTTTTTGGGAAAAAAGCCCTATTTCCCGGGACATGGGAAATACTAACAGTCACCCTATACGAAAACAAAGAATAACTATAGGGGTATCTTACTACTAATCATCTTTGGCAAACTGTTTGCCTGCATCATTCTGACGAAACTGCAAGTTATTGCTGAGGGAATATACTATAGTTCACAGTGTGGCTTTCGCTCTCAACTTTCCACCAATGACATGATTTTCTCACTTTGCCAGTTTCAAGAGAAGACATGAAAACAAAACAGGCCATATACCTTGCCTTTATTGACCTTACTAATGTATTCAGCCTAGTCAATAGAGATGGGCTATACAAGATGTTGACTTTCATTTGCTGTCCTCCCAAACTCCTGGTCCTTATAGAATCATTTCAAGACGGTATGATAAGAACCATGTGCACCGCATGGACAATGGGCGAATCCCAAAAGACATTCTCTACGATGAACTCACTACTGGCAATAGGAAAATCGGTCGTCCTTACTTCTGCTCTCTCGACTGGTGTAAACGCGACATGAAAGCACGTGATATTGACCCTATCAGATGGGAGCCCAAATTTAAAGTCCGCAAAATCTGGATACAAACGGCAATCAAAAGCCTGACCAGAAGGGAAAGGTCCATGGCAGAATGGGTGGAAACCAAAAGACTATTCAGGAAGGCCAGTCAACAAAATTCAACAGACCAACAACACGATGCACCGACCTTTACCTGCGACGTCTGTAAATAACAATGTACATTGAAAAATAGGCTTATTCGGCCACAGAAGATGGTGTTCAATCACCTCTAGAGGTGCGATTCCATAGTCTTCTAGACTGACAAATCCCAACAACAATATAACTCACAATACACGTACACCGACTAGTTGTTTACAGTGGCGAAAAGATTTTCATGGTCAATAATTCTCCATATCAAGTTAGTCATGTGTACTCTAGAATAATTAGTATCATATTGATGGGAGGAGATTAGTTCCCATGGCAAATCAACCGCAGTGGGTCATTCTATGCATGATATTGCAGTCTGAAAATAACTAGTTCGTCGGCAGAAAAGTTTAGGTCAGAAATAACTCACTTACTGGTATTGCGGTCAAAACGATTAAGGTTGGAAATGGTTTGTTTTTATTTTAAATACTTGCTTATTATTAGAGATGAACGTACTTGTTTGAATAGTCCTGCAAGGGTTCTTGCTTGATAGCTTTTCTTTCGAATGTTTGTCAGTCTATCAGCATGTGACTGTCAGAGAGTAAGTTATTGCAGGAGGTACGCCAAGGCGCCGTTTCTCCCTTGAGCAGATAAGCGTGTATTAAATATGTATGTCCAAATTTGATTCTGATTGATATGACATCATGTATTCGATTGGGTATTATTGTGTTGTGCAGAGTGTTTTAAACTTATATCTAATATAATTATTTATCTACATTCATATTTTCATGTTCTATACATAACACTGGTCAACAACAAATTTGTAAAAGTTCTGAATTTTTAGATGAGGGCTTATTGTTTATATCAATATTTATAAAGGAGGAAGCATGTATGCTTAAAAAGGACAATTACTAAGCAGACAAAGCCGATAATTTAGTAACATTTCGGAGGCTATAATTGTAGAAGAAACAAACATTGTACACCTTTAAAATTTCAGTAATGGAAGGAAGATAATCCGCTGACGATCTTTACTAGAGTTGCCTCCCGTCTGTCAACCATTTTTTTTTCACAAATTCGAAATAATAACCATAAAATAGAGACAAACTCACAGAATACGAAAATATCTACTGAGCCAGTAACTTTTCTCTTTTCGTTTCTAAACAACAACAAACATGCCTGATGACGGTCGAAGAACAATCCGATCGAAACGTTTCACAAATAACACTCAAGATAAGAACGACCATTAAAGTAATAGAAAGTTGTAATCTGCATCTTTTCAGCTGATTAAGGACAAATCTGATGGCATGGGTTTTGCTTTCTTTACGTGTTTGTTCACATGTATGCATGCGTGGAAAATTTTAGAAGAAGTTGCTGGGTGTAAAATGCCATGCCGAATAATTGTTTGGATTAGAAATGACTATTTTAATGAACCAGGGTATTCCGCTAGTTCTTGGTGATCTTGTCGAAAAGGGGTCAAATTGAAGTCATAAAATCTCAAAATCATTCAAAAAGTTGATGTGGCGAAGCATAAAAGTTGGTAAATCAAAACTAAAGTAAAGGAAATGCATAGTAAACTCCACTCGCGAATGTACGAGTGTTTTCACTTCAATATATATATTTCGAACGCACTTCTGTCATATCAAAGAAACTGGTGTTGATTTTATATGCCTGGCCTTACTGCTTGTGCAGTAATAATGCTTCAATGTAAATTTAAAATGAAAATGTCAAGTATCATGCGGCAAGTGTGCTTTAAACAGAAACATTAATTTCGAACGCGTCCCTGAACCTACTGTTGATTTTATATTTCGGACCTTTCGGCTTGTGTGGTAATACAACTTCTCAAATGCACTTGTGATGTTAGGCTGTGTAAGGTGTTAGCTTCTTTAATCGAATTTTTTCGATTTTAGAATATCGATACTTATCGAAAACATTCCGATACAAAACATATCTAAAAACACTGCCAGGCACATGAAGTACCTTCGTTTGAAATTTCCTAAAAATCGGCCCATCCGTTTTTAAGGCCATAGAGAACGAACTCACATGCATATACACACAAACAGACACACACAGATACAAAGTTCTTTATATAATATGAGAATTTTTGTTTTGCAGATGAATTTAATGGCTTCGGCCAGCAAATTGTGCAGAAATAAGCCCCAAGTGTTCTGCTTCATTTGTGAGTGATACGCCTTGCTCCTAAAAAGAAGCCGCTTACAAGTTTCATAATGTGTGCTTACCATGCTAAGTTTGTATTAAACTTGTTGCCCAGGATAAAGCTTGGGCGCCACACATGATGTGTGGATGAACCAATGACAAGTGCAGTCTAGACTTTATAATTCCGATGGGTTGGAGGGAGCCGACAAATCATGTCAATGACTGCTTCTGCTGTGCTGTTAATGCGACTGGGATCAACAAAAAGAATCGAGGCATCCTCAACTATCCCGATCTTCAATCGGCACGTTGTTCTGTAGCTCATTGTGATGGCGTTTTAGTGCCTATCTTAGATGAACTTACTGACATTAGTGATGATGCCTCTAGTGTTGATAGAGATGAAGACAAGAAAGAAGTTCCTGAAGATGATGCTCCACATCCATTTTTACCAAAAGGAGTTAAATGATCAAGTTTGTGACTTCAGTTTTACGACAGTGCTTGTATCAGCTTCTGCAACGGGCGTCCAGAGTACCTACTTTTTTTTTCTCTATATTGCGCAGCTTTCACAGGCTTAGAGTGCTACTCTACAAACTCAAAGAATGGAGACTGTTCATTGATAGTTGCAAGATATCACGGAAAGAGATTTTCCTCTGTACCCCTAGCTACACTGAAGGAGACGTATAAAGCAGTGAAGTATGCGCTGGAGGAGATTGGTTATGACTAGCATGGTTTATTTTGTGTTGACTTGACGATAGCGAACTTTTTGTTGGTATAACACTCTGGCTTCACCAAGTACCCATGTTTTCTGTGAATGTGGGATAATAGGAACTGTGCTCAGCATTACACTACAAATATTGGCCTATATGGGAAGAATTGGTGCCTTGCAAATGAATGTCATCAATGACCCTCTGATAAACAGAGACAGAATACTCTTCCCACCGATATACATCAAGCGTTTGCTTAACCAAGCAGGTCACTAAGGCTCTGGACAAGCATTCACTTACTTATGCTAGGCTTTTCCAGAGTTGACCATAGAGAAGTTGAAAGATGGCATCTTTTACAGTCTTCAGATCCTGCGGAAGTAGGACTTAAACCGTGGAAGGCATTTGTTCTCGTAATAAAGAACTTTCTTGGCAACAATTAGGTTAGAAGCTATGAAGAACTTGCTAACAACATGCTGACTGTTTCTAAAAATCTAGGCCCAAAGATAATTGTGTCAAGATGCACATATGAACCGGTTTCCTTAAAATCCGGGCTCAACGAGTGACAAGCAGAAAGGAGATTCTGTCAGATCTGAAAAAAAGTGGAGACCAGGTATCACGGTCGCTGGAATGCAATCATGATTGCTGACTACCGTTGGAATCTGAAAAGAGACCTCCCTGTCGCTGAACATTCCAAGAGTTTGAAGAAACGGAAGTTCAAAGCCTGAAGTTTGAACAACGGTAAAGTAACGTGTAATTTACATGTACTTACCTTTATCAATGCGCACCATTCAGTTTACGGTAATCGATGTTTCTATCAGGATATCCAAAACTTTTTTTGGCAAAATATTTTTTTCTCTTAAAAACATATTTAATATTATGCATTGACCAATTATCAACTTATCATGCCACAAAAATATAATCGATTTTGTCACAAGATCTGTTTTGTTTTTTTTAACATCAACTTACCATAAAAAACTGATGTGATGGACTGAGGTAGATGTCATTTCCTGATTCAGCAGTAAAAAATGTAGCTTGGTGAATTAATATTGACTTTTAACTGTTTTTAATTATTTGTTATTGTCTAATTCTAAGATTATCCAAACTTTTCTTCCTGAATAATTTATCCTGTATATAATATTTTGATTTCAAAAATTACCCCTGGACCAAATTACTGTAGGTTTGCACTAACAGATAACACATACTAATTTATTATGTCTAAACCCACCAAATTATGTAACTTTTGAACGCCGTAACATACACATTTATTCGGTATATTAAAATCCTACATTACTTCCTACGAGCGTCATCATCAGGATCGCTGGATTTTGCAGTGAAGTAGTTCGTATTTTCCTCTCTAAATCAAAAGTACTCTCACTGCTACGAACCGCGACCAAGTAATTATATAATTAGTCTACCTATCTTGCCCTGGCACCCTTATTAAGTGGAACGCTGCCTCATACACATACAACTACCCTTACACTTCCCTATTCGAAAATAACGATTTCTCCTCTCTATGATTTCCGGCTACTCTCATTGGCTGAGAACATAACATTCTATTATTCTGGAATAACTATTATTTCAAAAGAACGAACATTGCAACCCTAAAACAATATGGACGCTCACTCTACACGATGGAATTAATCTCTTACTAAGGGAATTTTATTTTCTTTTTAATACGTCAGTGTGTTTCTTCAACGGTGTGTAGTGTTTCTTTGCTTGTGTGTCCGTGTGTTTTCTTTGATTGTGTGTGTGGGTGCGTTACAAACATAAATAACGGTTATTGCTTTTTCGATAATACTGAAACCATTTATATAAACTGCAACGATCAAGTTTTTTTTTCATTAGGTAAATTTGTTTTTTTTAATACGCCAGTGTTTTCTTTTATACGCGTATTTTTTTTTCATCATGGAATTTATTTTCTTAAAATGCGACTCAGTTTTTTTTTTCCTTATAACCGTGTGTGTATGTGGGGGTGCGTTACAGACATGAATAAAGGTTACTGGTCTTTCGATACTACTAAAAACATTAATATAAACTTTAAAGAATAAGTCCTTATTTTTAAATTACTTTCTTTGTTTATCATTGTGTGACGCGTGTGGTGTTGGGAGGAGGGTCCGTTACAAAAATAAATCACGGTTATTGTTTTTCGATATTAAAACCATTTATATAAACTCCAACGAACAAGGTTTCTTTTTTAATTCATTTTTTAAATTAAGGAAATTCTCTTTTGTTTATTTTTTTTATGACAGTGTTTTTTTTTTACTCATACTCATTTTAGTATTTTTTTTAAATTAGGGAATTTGACAGAGTTTTTTGTTTCTTTCTTTTTATCTTCTTTTTGTTATTTTTTTTTTATGAGTGTGTGTGTTTAATACGACAGCGTTTTTATACCCGAGTGTGTGTTTGTGTGTATGTTGCTTTGTTTGTGTGTTTTTGCGTGTGCTCACGCGAGTGAGTGTGTGTGTGAGAGAGAGAGAGAGAGTTTTTATTCTTCTTAATTGAAATATAACAGCGTTTTTTATACGCGTCTGTGCGCGTGCTATTTTTGAGTGTGCTCGCGGGATAGAGTGCGCGACTCTGTGTGTGTATGTGTGTGTGCGCGCGCGTGTGTGTTTGTGTATACGTGTGTGTGCGCACACGCGTTTGTGTGTGTATGTGTGTGTGCGCGTGCGCGTGTGTGTGTCTGCGTGTGTGTGTGTGTGTGCGTGTGTGTGTGTGCGTGTGTGTGTGTGCGTGAAGGTGTAATTTTTTATATATTTTAATTTAAATATGAAAGTGTTTTTTCTTATTCGTGTGTATGCTTCCTTTGCATGTGCGCACGCGAGTGTGCGCAATTATGTATGTGTAGGTTTGTATATATGAATCTGTGTTTATGCGCGTGTGTGCACGGCTATGTGTGTGTGTGTGTGTGTGTGTGTGTGTGTGTGTGTGTGTGTGTGTGTGTGTGTGTGTGTGTGTGTGTGTGTGTGTGTGTGTAATTATTTTTCTTTCAACTTTATACAACTCGCGAGTCTATTTTGGAGGTTTTGTCAAAATGAAACTCAATTTCGTATAATTTAAATAGTTATTTATTTCCAAAAATCAATAATAATAATAATAATAATAATAATAATAATAATAATAATAATAATGTTACATAGGTTTATCATTGAGGGCACCATTTACGTTTGGTGTATAACATAAAAAGGATTCCGTGTGCGTATGATTGTCTCTAATATAAATGGTTGTGTGTTTGATTATCATAAGGGAAATCGTGTGTGTGACATGTATTTTCAGAACCTACCTCTGCTTCTTCGATGTTGGACCATCTGGAAATTTCTCATCCTGGAGGGAGACTTGATACCTGTTTGGCGAAGATTTATCACTCCAAGACGATGAATGGGGTTTATAGTTTTTATTTCACTTTCCCCAGAGGTCCTGCAGAAGGTGGAAGTGAAATCGGCCTGTGTGGGTTCTTCTTCTACACACGTCAGCGTTCGTCTCCCCCCTCCCCAGTGAAGAGGGGAGACAACGGAAAGCTGTCCGTCTTCTTCAAAGCCCAAATCAAATCTCACAGATCTAGCCAACCTGACCACGTCACTCATACGTAATCTGGTCAGCTGACCTTCGGTTCTGGTAAACGTGTCTACACTCCACGTTCACTCACCTCTCTCTCTCTCTCTCTCTCTCTCTCTCTGTAGCATTCTTTCCCCCCCTTTTTTATCAAAATGTATGGCGAAGGCATACATTTTCTACTTCCCACATTTACTAAGAATGGGATATATATGCTAACCCCACTGGCAAAGAAAATTGTCATACCTTTATTCAATATACTAAGTAAAATAATATCAACAAATAATACCATGTGGCGCTAATCCTTGCGCCCTCAAAGGTCAACAACTCCCTGTGGCCCCATGGTCTCTTCATAATTTCAATCAGAATTTCAGGAGCATCCTTTACTCCCGTCGACACTACGCGTGATCGATAAATTCTCGGCAATCAACCGAATAATAAAATCGAGGTCCATCTGCCTCTTCAAAACGGACTATCATCGTCCTTGGCTTTACAGATCAGCTTTTCTTCCCATAGGTAGCACACAAAAAAAATTTCCATCCCAAGCCTTATCCTATTCATCATAAGCCTACTCTTATTACTAGTATTTTGTGGTAAACAAAACCTCTTAACATTCCTTATGGTGGGTAGCCTTCTATTTTTCTAAGTACTTGCATACATATTTCATTCATCTTCTCTTGAGCGATTCGTAACATAATGGCCACGTCAGCCATTGCACCCCCTCTACCCCTTACACCATGTCAGAGGGCATTTCATTTGCTCCCTGAAGTTGATTACAACTAGATCAGCTCACGCTGGACAGAATACATTCCGTTTACTGCTATGTCAGAAAAAACTTTTTTTTTCCAAAGTCGGTAAGCGCAACCTGCCTTGAAGACACATAGCTTCACGGAAAACATCGGATTTCCACACATGAAGTACTCAAAGTTGCTCTATGTGGATTCTACTCGAAATCAATAGAAATCACGATAAAAAAAATAAAATTCGAATCATTTCTCGAGAATAATGAAATTAATAACTACCCATGTAATTCAACACCTCTCCAAAATTCTAACATGCTTGCCACAGAAATTAAATTCCATTCACGCCCTACTTTTTTCTTTCATTTCTTCATATAGTTTATTTAACCCTATATTTATCCTTTTTTTCTACCTTACTTATGTGGTCAAAACGTCACTCATGTCGAATAGAACATTTATTCTACATTTCGAAAATTAAAATTAATACCGACTGAACCTTTGACTCTTCCGAAACTTTTTTTTATTATTATTTATTACACTGTTTAAATCTTATTTCTTTCTCTTTTCCCTATTTTATTATTACTATTATGATTATTAATTAATTAATTAACAACACGTTCTTTCTTTTATTAATCATTCTTTCAATAGACCCCACAAGCAAAGATTCCACCTCCCCATTCTGCGAAAAAAAATACATGTCAAAGAACAAGAAAATTCTGCCAATACCGTTTGGCAGCACATCAATTACATAAAAATAATAAATTAAAAAATAAAAAAATATCCTATAAGCAATCACAAAGTCCCATCTCACTAACAACAAAATTCCAAATAACAAAACACAGATTCGTGGAAACCCATTTGACCACGTCATCAACTAGGTCGACTGCATAGTGCATCATCTTTTACCATTCCACAGAATTCAAAATTAAAGAAAAATCACAGTCGTTTACAAAAAATACCTAGACATTTACAATTAAAATACATAGTCGTTTCTAAAATAAAATAAAACGACTCACTTATAAAGTGTCAGACAATCCTAACACTCGATGGAACTAAAATTGTCCATGTCAGAAAAAAAATTCCTAAGAAAAAAAAAATCGTACAATTAGTGAAAAAGGAAAAAAATCACATTTTCAGAACCTATCCATTGTTTTTCATTAAAAGTACATATTGTTTTTCATTAAAAGTTACACTTAGTTTCCACAGTTTAAAAATGCAACAAAATATTCATAACACATATTTGTGATTTACGTGTTTATCTTTTGGTAAGCTGAAAGGCTCATTCCTGACGCACACTTACTAAAGTCATATGTTCTATTTCTTTTTTTTTCTGGTTTACTCACTGGCTGTTCATTAAAATTGTACAATTCATTATCTATATGTCTATCGTCATAGCTGTTTTTTTTTTTCAATTTCTTCTTATCTTTGTTCATAACGAGCTAATTCCTAATACGATAAACATTTTTTAACTATTTTCTATATATAGTTTTACATCTGTGTGTCTGTATGTCTTCCTTTTCTTTCTTCGTGAAAAGTTTGTACGTGTGTATTACTTTTCTTTTTTTTCTTAATTATTTTTCTAATTCGCCTAGTGTTTTAATGGGCCCTACGTTGTGTGTGTGTTGATTTGTATTTTTTTTTCTACTGTTCTTTCTTTTTTTTTTCTTTTTTTCCAGACATTTTATTGTTTTTCTTGTCCTTTTTTTATCTTTTTTCCCCCGTGGCAACCGAATGTCTTTTCTTTTTCTTCTTTTTTTCTTTTAAACCCACCCTTGCTAGGTGGTCTGGTCAGTTACGGCTCCAAATTGAACGTTTGTTACATATCGGTTATCATTTACGTGCACCATTTACGTTTGGTGTATAACATAAAAAGGATTCCGTGTGCGTATGATTGTCTCTAATATAAATGGTTGTGTGTTTGATTATCATAAGGGAAATCGTGTGTGTGATATGTATTTTCAGAACCTACCTCTGCTTCTTCGATGTTGGACCATCTGGAAATTTCTCATCCTGGAGGGAGACTTGATACCTGTTTGACGAAGATTTATCACTCCAAGACGATGAATGGGTTTTATAGTTTTTATTTCACTTTCCCCAGAGGTCCTGCAGAAGGTGGAAGTGAAATCGGCCTGTGTGGGTTCTTCTTCTACACACGTCAGCGTTCGTCTCCCCCCTCCCCAGTGAAGAGGGGAGACAACGGAAAGCCGTCCGTCTTCTTCAAAGCCCAAATCAAATCTCACAAATCTAGCCAACCTGACCACGTCACTCATACGTAATCTGGTCAGCTGACCTTCGGTTCTGGTAAACGTGTCTACACTCCACGTTCACTCACCTCTCTCTCTCTCCTTCTCTCTCTCTCTCTCTCTCTCTCTCTCTCTCTCTCTCTCTCTGTGTAACAATAATAATAAAAAGAATAATTGCTTAATGTGTATATTAGCATATTCAAAAGGTCACTGTAGTATTTCACATGCGATAATTATTTCGTTTCTCTATATTCTACTGCAGTTTTCTTTCTTTGAATTTCATCTTGTTCACTAGAATAAGATAGCAAGGAACTCGGAACGCTGTAGCTCAAAGGATGGTGGAGGAGGATAAAACGCATTCGTGGATCAAAAAGGGAAGCTGAAGAACTTTGTTGACTGATATCAAAATAACAAAAAATAACATAGCTCCTTAAGTATCTTGAAGGGGATGAGGGTTCCAAGTATATATCTGTTCTTCATTATATCATACTCTTAAGCATTATCTCTTATCTAGGGGAAAATTAGTGTAGCATCTGTTATGTTGGAAGTATACCATCTTCCCATGAATTATCTTCTTTTATTGCGAGTGTCATATCTGTTTTCCTGTCATGATAACATATTTACGGACAATTCATCTCACTTTAGTGGCAAGCAATTGTCATAACAGGTGGTTCAGCATCCAACTTAACAGTCTACATTATACATTATATATATTACCTTTTGATTTAGTATTACAACCGCATTATTAGTGTTTCTGCTGGCCACAGTAAACCAGCCATAGTTGTAGTGCAATATTTGAATCACGCCACGCGGGCGTTTTCCTAAAGAAAGCTGCCCAGATACTCAGACGGCTGCCAAACTCTATTTTTGCTCCAAACTGAAACAAAAAGAGTCCAAAAATCTTTCTCGAAATCTCAGTAAGAATGCCTTGAACATATTTGAAGCAGAATGGAAGACAACTCGCGAAACCGTATATAACACAACGATGGAGTGCCTTGAGCTTATCCTTAGGAAACACAAGGGCTGGTTTGATGAAGATTGCCCGGAGATTACCAATCTTAACTAAAATTTATCAAACATGAAAAGTTATAATGAGGGCAACTCAAAATTTGCATTTATTAATCAGGTTGAGAAATTTGTCAAAGTAATTGTATAAAAAATATCATAAATCAATCAAAATATTTAAGTTTCATGTTATAAGAATATTCAATGAACAGTAATTGCAAGTTTGGGTTGCTTTAATTATAATAAAAACAAAAAAGAAACTTTACTAAAACGAAACAAAACTTTACTAAAACGAAGCGAAACTTTACTAAAACGAAACGAAACTTTACTAAAACGAAATGAAACGAACGAAACATTATACTGTATACAATTGTTGCTACAAAAGTTTAGACTTGCTTTGGTCCTTCTTCGCTGCGGACTTGAAAAGATAAATGCCAATTAAAACACCGCCAAAATAAAATATCACTGCACTGCTTCCCTGCCAACTGCAACATGGTCGTTTTTTAAGCAAATGTCAACAAATACTTATCGAGCCGTCCTCTTATGTAGTCACATCCGCCCCTGTTCAAACATCGTTTCGAATACTCTCACCGCATTGTTATAATCCACCTAACAAGCTCCTTAACCTTTAATCTTGAATAGCTTTTAACCTTTATAACGGGTAATTTACTAGTTTAAAGTGTTTGTATTATGGTAAGAGTATTTGTTAATGAGTTAGGAGGTCGCGTTTCCATTCTCGGTGGAGTAATAACAGACTGTAAACTATGGTACTTTATGTTTGATAAACACTTAGAATTACAAAAGGTGGATCAAGGAAAAGTAGAATATTTCTAAAAAAAGGAGTGGCGCTCTCCCCTACATCTCAATGTAGCAGCTAATGAAAAGGGAATCTTCGAGTAGCACCCAAGTATAGTCGACCATTTACCTTAGTTTAGCTTATTAGTATTATAGAGAAAAAAAACGTTTTCTTGGAACGAGCAAACAGATTAAACTTCGTGAAACACGTGGCAAATAAGTTATTGAAAATATATAGACCTCAATCTGAGCTGAAGAAGATATATTAATGAAAATAATAAATAAATAATGACTAATTGAGAACTAATAAAAACCTGAACAGAAGCGGAGAGATATCGGCTAAGAAATACTGCAACTTAGAAAACAAACAACTGGAAGAACCCAGGAGATTATTGAATAGGAAAACTAATATAGAGAAACTATCTGTAACGTTACACACAGGATCAACACATAGACCCAACACGTTGTAGTTTCAGTCGCAAAGTAGACAAAGCATAGGAAAAAACTTTAACTCGCTTTTTTCTCGTTGTAACAACATTTATCTCCTCATTCTCCGGCCACGCATGACTTCTCGGTATTGGTATGACGTCACATATGTATTAATGTGATCTCGAACGTCATTTACGTCTCTAATGTTATCTTCTTTTCTAAAGTGATATTTCTCTTTTTTTATAGTCTTTTTCTCTGCCGGCGACATCATTTTGCATGCATCTGCGTCCGCGCTGTTATATATCTACCTGTAATGCACTAAAATGGAAAAAATAAATAAACAGAGAAGATGTATTCCTGTCTTTCTATGAAATTCTTCCCCAGATAAGGCTTAAGGCCACTTAACGTAAAAGCTAAAAACAATAAGAAGAGTGTTATTGCAAAGACAGGAGGCACATATCTATAAGTTCTATATCCTCTCCCTATCACCTCCCATTGCCTCATCACCGCTCCCTCCCCCCAAAAAAATACAAAATGGCTGATATGGATCAAGGAGGATAGGAAAGACCGAGGAGAGAGCACTGACCAGACCTCCGCTGGACAAGTGCGAAGAGAACTTGGACCTTGCGAAGGCTTATTGCCGCTCAAATTCCAGTGGAGACCAATGGCCGCTTGTAATATATTTTCTTATATAGAGGTTCCTGGGAGCATCGCTCTTATTGTCGTGTAACTGGTGTATAGCGAGTGTATATATAATAGGTATATATCTGAACAAGGGAACCAAAAGGTATACATATTATATAATCATATATATATATATATATATATATATATATATATATATACTTCAGAATCATTTTATTTAACAATCAGCTGGTTCAATCCTCCTTTCAGCTCCGATGTAAAAACTAACATTCCAAAAGAATTTTTCAGAATAGTGGAAAAATCCTTTAAATACCCTCATAAGTATAGTACCATATTAAACAAAAACTCCATAAAAATCTCATACTCCACAATGCCTAATCTAGCACAAACAATAATTTCGACAAATAACAGGAAAATTAAACAAGCGCTGGACATACCAATTGACCCAATACCTAGTAACAAATGTAACTGCCAAAATAAAAATGAATTCCCTCTTAATAACGATTGCATACACAAAGACGTGGTAAAGTGACGCAATTACCAAAACATGCAAAAAACCAATCAAATGAGGGAAACAATGAATATAGTCGAAGCATTCAGGACGCAAGCATACATAGGGAAACATGGTGAGGGCTCTAATAATAACAACAGAAACAATAACAGCCAGGCTAACGTATCCAATAATATAATTCCCAGTGAAGACCAGAATAGGATTAACCAGCATCCGAATTATGAATCTCCAGGCCCCCTTTTAACCCTGCCCACCCCCACCCCCAATATAAGACTCACTAGCAATGGAACTGATGAACAAATAAACAATAATATAATAAGGAAAACATTCACGTATATAGGTGCATCATCAAACTTAATAAAAATAAGAATCTCAAACCACCTACATTCCTTCAAAAATGAAAGATCTCGAAACAACGATAATAATAGTACATCCTTAACTAAATTAATCAATAGCATAGAGGACAAGGAAATTTCCTATTCAATTAAATGGAAAATACTGAATAAATCTAGATCATGTAGCCCAGGGGACAAATTTTTCAATATTTGTATATCCGAGGCAGTTAACATCATCACCTTCAACAAACCCATAATAAATACAAAGAATGTGTCCAGATGTAAGCACAAGAAAAAATCCAGATGTAAGCACAAGAAAAAATTTAAATACAGCCATCTTAAAATAAAATAACATACACTCTCTGTATAAATGTAAATCGGTAAAAACATAATGCTAAATACTCATCAGTTTTGACTAAAATCTAAACTAAAACTTTGCAAATATAAAAATGTTCATTTTTTAAAGATCATTTTTTCTAACCCATATAATAACTTTCTCTTATTGTTGATGTACATGTTAAGAAGGGACTCACAATAAGCACATTAACATACTACATTTACACATAATTTGCACTCTGAGATCTTGTTAGAATAGTATTTCCAAAAACATGTAGCTTCCCAATTAAAGAGTTTATAATTTTGCCCCTATCTACTAACCATAAATGGAATAAACAATCTCCATTGCAAGGTAATTTCCAGACCGCAGATATAAATATGAACTATATTCAATGATACTGTTGCCATAGTTACACAACCCTACTCTTCTCATCTTCTTAATGTTAATTAGCAGTGTAGGGGTTAAAAATTTGGTTGTCTTTTTTCATGATAATTGCAGTTATGTTACCTACACTGATTATTATTATAATTAATAGAATGAGTATTGGTATACTTTCTTAATATCTAAATCTATACATTTGTATATATGAGTGTATATGTAGGTATATATGGGTGTGTATGCATGGATATATTGTGTAAGTGTGCGCACTTGTGTGTATGTGTATGTGTATGTGTACGAGTATATATATATATATATATATATATATATATGTGCGTGCATGTATGTGTGGATGTATATATATGTATTCATATGTTTATGTGTACGCATTAAATAGTATAATGTTATGGATATTACCGATCATTAAATAGTATAATGTTATGGATATTACCGATCTTTAGGCACTTTTCAGTAAGGTATTATTATTACTTTATTATTTTTGTTTTATTTTATTTAGCATTGAACTATAACCGTTAGGATTATAAAATAAAGATAGAACGTTCTATTAATGCGCTTAGCCTTGGTTTTACAATCACTCATGAACATTAGTATATTCTAAAGCTTTATTTCAATCCTCCCCTGTAAGGGAAACTATAAATGCGTATAAAATTAACAAAAATAGCACTTTATGGAATAGTATATATATAATTTGAGTTGACTGGACAAATTCGATTTAAACTGTCAAAGGAAATTAAGATGAAACTAGTATAAATTTTGACAAAAACGCATTATTCCATTTGCGTTTTGGCCTCTTCCTTTTTATTTTTATTTTTATTCTTATCTCTATGTTTCTTCTTGTTCTCCTTTCCTTCACTGGCCCTGCCTCTATATCCAGTACACAACCTGACCTCAATTAAGCGACCGGTCAAAATTTTGTCTTTGAACTTTATTTGAAGAGATATCTCTTATATATATATATATATATATATATATATATATATATATATATGTGTGTGTGTGTGTGTGTGTGTGTATGTGTGTGTGTGTGCGCGTGTGTGTGTAGGGGTATATGCACATGCGTTCACCCCACTTCTTACCTTTCACAATTACCTCCTCTCCCTACAACTAACACGTCACCCCACTAATAATAATATAGACTTCTAATGATAAGGCTTCCACCAAACTTTGAATTATTTTCGCTGGACCCACAAACAAATTTATACAAGAACTTACCCTACTCGGATATCTAGTCAGCTATGCGGATCACTCAATATAGAACTTGGATCTTATTACCCAACTACTTTAAAGAACGTCCACCATGGATTTTACTACGCGATCTAGATCTACAATTTTCATATCCATTTCTTCAAATCCTATTTTATCCCAATTCAATTATCTCTAATTTAAAAAAAAACTTCCTTCGTAATCTCGTGTCATTTTATTTACTTAATCTATCACCGCTATATTTCCAGGCGCAATTTTTTTAATCTCTACGATATTTTAACTTTTAGACGTAATCCACCACACTAGTTTACTCTAATTTATTCTCTCTCATAAAATGTATATACATGTACATATGGCATCTAATTTACATAAGGAAAACACGCTGCTCTCCCCCATCATTATATATAGCCCCAATCCTCCGACTCTCTCGTCAATGACCATCCCTCTTAAAGAAGCCCGAATAAATCGGGCGAAACGTTGAGTATTCAGGTCTTTCCACCTCCATTTTATTTCATATCGTCGGATTTAATCCAGCTCAACAATCACACACACACACACACATATATATATATATATATATATATATATATATATATATATATATATATATATATATATATATTAAACCGAAATCTATCAGACTTGCATTGAATTAGATTCATTAAGATTAGGCACCAATTACGTAAAATTTCTGAAATTCCAATTTCTACTTAAAAACCTCTTAAACTTAAGCCTTAGATTTTATACACACAAGGTAAAACTTCATGTGGGTGTTCTGACGATTTTTAGCGTGTAGTGTTGTTTGAAGTTTTCTATAGTTACCGATGTTAAAATTCAAGTCCAGAGAAGAGTCATTGATCCTATTTATTTTGCATGATGTAAAATTTACAGAAATTCAGAAAATATTTCCTACTTGTCATAATATATCAAAGTTATTAATAAAAATCGTGATATCTGATAAGGCTACAGTGGTACCAACATTGTTTAAATAGACATTTGGCAAGATCATTTACGGGCGCCGCTCCCGTGGGTCGATCGGTAGAACTGCTGACTGTTAATGCGATTGTTCTAGGTTCAATCTTGTAATTCAACGAAACAGGACTGTATGTCGATGACTGCATATATATATATATATATATATATATATATGTATGTATACTGCGTGCCAAATTATTAACGAGATAACATTTTTTTACCAGTTTCAAAAACTTACCGGTAGTTTTGTATCAAAATCTTCGGAAACGTTGGCAATGCTGAACTGCGCGTACTGTGAAATTTTCGTACTGTTCCGCGCAATGTAAACAACTTGCCATCGTAATTGCTGAATCCACAGTATTTGAGGTGTGTCACATTATTAACAAGGCTGTTTGTTTCGTCAATAAAATGGGTCGTAAAGGTGAATTGAGTAGTTCTGAAAAGCGTACTATTACAGAACAGCAGCAAAAGGTAAAACTACCCTCGAAATATCGAAAATGATAGCAAGGTACCATCAAACTGCAAAACGACGTCAAGACCGCTACAAAGATACGCAAGAGAGCTGATAAAGGTAAATCTAGAGTTATTTCACGCCGTTCTCTACTCCAAATAAAAGATGAAGTAGTTAAGAACCCTGGGCAGACAATTCTTTGACCAAGGCGGATTGAAGAATGTCTCAAAAAGTACTCGATGTCGCCTTCTGAAAGAAGTGGTAAAGTCTGTTAAGTCTGTGACAAAGCCTCCATTAAAGCAACATCACATACAAAGCCGATCGAAATTAGCAGAGAACAACATGAAAATGAATTTTTCAAAAGTTTTGTTCACGGATGAAGTGCGTGTCACTCTTGATGGCCCAGATGGCTGGAGCAAAGGCTGGGTCCTAGATGAACGACATCGTCATCAGCGTTTAAGGCGCCAACAAGGTTGTGGTTGGATAATAATTTAGTCTGGGATTATGAGAGGTACTTTAGTTGGCCCATGGAGAGTCCCAGAAGACGTAAAAATGACGTCAAATGCTTACATAGCTTTTCTGAAGGAGCACTTTGAACCATGGCTGAAGAAGCAAAGGTTGACGTTCAGAAGAACCATTATTTTTATGCATGATAATGCTCTCTCGCATGCAGCAAACAAAAGCAAAGAGTATTTGCAACAGTTGAGGTTCTCTGGGCAACGGAAGGTAGAGTGGCCTGCGAATTCACTAGATTTGAACCCAAATGAGAACTTTTGGAGTATCATGAAGCGACGCCTCTATGCTAGTGGACGCAATTTAATAGCAAAGATGAGTTATGGGATGCTCTTCAAGCGATATCGTGAGGAATAACTGTTGACGAAATCACAAATTTGACGAATTCTGTGGACCAATGTCTGTTACATGTAATTCATAAAAAAGGATCGCATATCCCCTACCAATTATGTCAACGTAGAAATTGCTATGTAGTTATTGTATTCTAAGCATTTTTTCATTCATTTAATGTTTGAAAATTATTTCAATAAACAAGTTATGGGTATATTGTATTTTTTTCTCAACCTTGTTAATAACTTGACACACTGAAATCAGCAGATATTCTCATCTTCTGCCATAGTTTTACTAATACTGTTTAAATACTTTTATTTTTGACTGAAGTAGCTGAATAGTATTGTAAGTTTCATGGACTTTTATTCATTCGTTCCTTAAATATTTAAAAAATGTAAACTCGTTAATAATTTGATACGCAGTATATATATATATATATATATATATATATATATATATATATATATATATATATATAAGTGAAAGTGTCTGTCTGTGTGCGTATGTGTGTATCTGTGTGTTTGTGTGTGTACATTTCTCCACGCAATAACTCTGTCAATTTTAAGTCTACAGACTCGAAATTTGATTTAAAGGCTACTGAGATTTGGGAAAATCGATGTGATCGGTTTTCGGTCAGAAATTTTGCGATTAAAGGGTCAAAGTTCAACGATTTGACCTTTGAGAACTCTACTAAACACCGTCGACAATTTTGGGTCTAAACACTTGAAATTTTAGATATAGGTGCCTTAGACATGGATCGAACTTAATAACTTGATTTTACTCCAAAAACAGTAAATGTTAAGGGGTCATAAATAAGGGTGAAAATTTAAATAATTGAAAGATGTGTTTTTTTTTTGTTTTTTTTTTTTTTGCTAAACATACACCTCCAAATACCCGGGAAACGGCGGGCTGAAATACTAGTATATATATAAAAGTGAACGTGTCTGTGTGTGTGTGTGTACATTTCCCTACGCAATAACTTTGTCAATTGTCAGTCTAAAGACTCGAAATTTGATATACAGGGTACTGAGATTTGAGAAAACCTTTGTGTATATATAAATTCGTTTTCTTGTGTGTGTATTGATATTCATATTAAAAACCTCTTTTATATTTATTTAAAAAGAAAATACAATTTTCTTATATATGGGTTGCGGAATTGCATTCACTAGTAAAAGATCTAGCTAATTTGCATATTCTTTTAAACGGTCATTTTAATTAATTCCCTATAAGTTTTTTTCTCTGTTCTTATGGGATGATCATCTTTAGTTAACTCTTACGTGTAATTATATTCATACAGATATTCTACATGATTTATACTTGCATAATATTTGCGTAAAAAGTTTACAGTAAACACAAAATTGTTTCCATATATATCTACGTATACGTATATATTTTTGTTTAATCTATAAAAGTCAACGTGTCTGTGCGTCTGTGTGTGTACATTTTTCTACGCAATAACTCTGTCAATTTTCAGTTTACAAACTCGAAATTTGATATACAGGGTACTGAAATTTGGGAAAATCTTTGTAACCCGTTTTTAGACAGAAATTTGGCTGTTATGAGGTCAAAGTTCAACGATTTGATCTTTGAGAACTCTACTAAACTTCTCCGCCAATTTTGGGTCTAAACACTTGAAATTTTAGATATAGGTTCCTTGAACATTGATCAAACTTAATAACTTCATTTGAACCCAAAACAATAAATCTTAAGGGGTCATAATAAGAGTAAAAGTTTTTAAAAAATTGACCGCTTTTTTTACGCTCAACATACACCTCCAAACACCCGGGCAACGTCGGGTTGAAATGCTTGTATATATATATATTCGTAGTCATCGACATACAGTCCTGTTTCGTTGTGTCACAACTCATCAGTGTAGCTAGACTAGCAACACTCCCAAGCCAAGGATTGAACCTAGAATCTAGACAGTCGGCAGTTCTTCCACTCGACTACAGAAGCGATGCCCGCAAATAACCTGTCCGAATGTCTATTTAAACAAACTTCCGTTCACTACTTTAACAGTGCTCAAACAGTGCTTAAACAAACAAACCGCGAGCTTCGCATTTTCCAGCCAATTAAGTAGCAGGTAAGATTATTTACGACAGTGCTCTACCCAAAGAGAGGGGCTTAAAATATATTTGTAGTCATCAACATATAGCCCTGTTCAGTCGTATCACAACACATCAGTGCCGCTAGACTAGCAACTCTGTCAAGCATTGAACCTAGAATCGTTGTGTTGACAGCCAGCAGTTCTCCCATTCGAGCACAGAAGCGACGCCTGCAAATAACCTGTCCGAATATCTATTCAAATAAACATCCGTCCACTCCTTTAACAGTGCTCAAACTGCCTATTTGTAAACAAATAAACCGCGAGCTTCGCATTTTTTCAGACAATTGAGTAGCGGGTGAGATTATTTACGACAGTGCTCACCCCAAAGGGGGGCTTAAAATATATCTTATATATATATATATATATATATATATATATATATATATATATATATGCATATATATATATATATATATATATATATATAATGAAACTACCAAAGAATATATTTTTAACGAAAGAAACCTATCAAGAGAGAAGAAGATGAGAAACAAAAGTTACATATAATACCATATGAATAAGGAAAGAACAAGAGAGAAAAAGCACTTTAGGCTATGGCATTTAAAAGCTGAATATTTCTCATCAGAAGAGGAGAAAAGTCAACACTATACAGAATATAAAATGTAAATAAAAGCTGGCTTAAGAACATTTTGACTGGAAATGAAGGAAGTGTGTATTAAGACATTAATAGAAATATAAAATATTAAAATAATAAAAGATTTAAATTCTACTAGACAGAAATAAATTAAAACAGAGGCAAATGTGAAGGTAAACAAAATGGAAAGACAGTATATAAGTAAATTATAGTAAAATGAATATAGATATCACTCAGAAATAATGTGGGGCATTAAAAAGGAAAAGACAATAAAAGAAAGACGAAAAGAAGAAAAAAGAAAGATGCCGCTGTGGAATTTCCACAGGCCCCGCTAGGATTTATTTATTATTAGTAGCATTGGCTCACAAGGAGCTTTCACACAGGTCATCAAAGATCTCATTGAATACAGCCTATGGTATTCCCTGGAAGCTGAGTGGAAGCTGAGTGACAACAAGTCTCCCCAGATTTTACAGTACTATTCACTTCTTTAGATAATATTTGCAAATAAATTTGCATTAGCGCAACAGCTGCTTGCCATTGATTTCTCGTTGGCAGTGGTTATTGGTATTCACTGAAATTTGAGTGGCAATAAGACTCCCCAAGATCCCAGTTCTCTTCGCATTTATACAGTGGAGGTCTGGTCAGTACTCACTCCTTGTCCTCTGTGATTGCTTGTCTCACTCGTTTGGGGGGCAGTGATGTGGTAATGGGTGATGGGGGGGTAGAAAACTTGTAGGTATGCAGCTTCAATGTTCTTGGTTCCACGTAGCGCTTCATGTTTTGTCGCTGTAACAGTTTGTCTGGTCTGCACTTGTGGTTCGTGTGTGTTAGGCTCCACATTCAAGAGTTCTCCGTAATGTTTAAGCTGTTTTCATTATTGTTGTTCGTTGAATTTATCCAGTCATTCCTTTTATTCCAATTTCTCCCATTCTTTTTTCAAAGTTTTTCAGAACTGTTCCTAGTGCTCCTACTATTATAAGTGTTATTTTGATTTTCTCCATCTTCCATATCCCTTTCAGCTCTCTGGCAAGCTCTGTGTATTTGCTCCGTTTCTCCTTTTCTTTGATATTCATCCTGTGGTCAGCTGGAACAGCTAAAGTCAACGATTTGACAGAATTTTTCTTTCATGTTAATTATTACGACATCTGGTCTTCTTGCTTGGATTGGTTTATCAGTTGTTATTATTATTATTATTATTATTATTATTATTATTATTAATTATATTCTTCTTATTATTATGATAGCCGTAGAATACACATTTGGCATTTAATTAACTGTCATTTTAAACAAAGAATAATTAAAAAGTTATTAACCGTTTTATGTGTTTATTAAAACATCACAATTTATATTAGTGAAACGTCGAAAAATCATTTCGTGTAGACGCTAGTTATAAAGAGCTCCACTCTGAAAAAACAAAGTGTCCATACGTATAAAGTTTTGCATTATTTTTATAAACCGATCATTATGAAATGATGTATATTCTCAGCAACATATACATTTTTGATAAACTATATCATTTAAGACGTGCAGCCACAAAAACCGAGCCCGCTCCAAGACCTTAAACTAACGAAAAGATCAAAGTGAATTTTGGGATATAAGTACGATGAATAATATTTGCACGTGATTATTTTTTGTAAATGTTAACATTTAAATACAGAAAGTTTTTTCATTCATTTTTTTTTATTAACCGATCATTATGGATATTCGAATATATTTTCGACAACCCGTTTATACCATCATATTGCGTTTTGTAAAATTTACCATTTATGAGAGAGAGACTGAGAGAGAGTGAGAGAGAGAAACAGAGGCCGAGAGAGAGAGAGAGAGAGAGAGAATTGTTATGAAATAAAAACCATCCATCTACTTGTCTGGTGAATATATTTTCTTTGTATTTGTTCCTATATCATGTTTTGTGCGATTTTTACATACATACATCCTTAATTACATACAATTTTTTACATACATACATGCATACATTAATACATGCATAAATACCTTCATGCGTACATATATACATATATACATACATGCATACATGTTAATATGATGATTGCAACGTCTTGTTAGGCGAGTGTCACTCCCTCAGTCACTGAAAGTCCATGTGTCTGAAGATGATTTTTCAGTCCTGCCAGCGACTTGCACACCTTCAATCAGACATGACACTGAAGACAGTTATTGGTTTGCAAGAAACTAACAGCAACGAAACCCGTATCATTGTGCGCTTTTATTTGAGTAACAAGACCTGCTTTAGACAACAGAGGCCGGTCTGCTTCAAAGTGTTCTGCGTCCCTGTATATCAGTGTCCTCCAATGCTTGCGATCATATGCTAGGGACTCCTAACTGTTTTTTGGTCTTGTGCTGAGGTCTTTCACTAATAAGGAGCTCACCATAAAACAACTGTTTGAGGAGTCGATAGTCATCAAGCTGGACAAGATGACCTGCCCAACGCATCTGGTTCTTAATAACAATGGTAGCAATACTGGTTGTTTTGGCCTTATTTATGCATATGTATCCGGGACAAAACTATCACACTTTAAGCCAAGAATGTGTCTAAAGCAGTGCTGATTTATATTTTCAACACATCTATTCATACCTACACACACACATACACATATATATATGCATGTATGCATGCATGTATGCATGCATGTATGCACGATAGACTATGGATAACTTGACATACTATGGATAGTCTTGATAGACTATGGATAACCACTGTAAGGATGCCTGCGCATTGATTTTTTGGCAAAAGTTGCGCAATCTTCAATCACACCTTTCCTAAGTCGGTATTGTCAAATACCAGTTGTAAGTTGAGGTTTAGGAGGACTGGAAACAATGCCAGAATAAGCGGAGAACACGTACAGCGCCTAGAATTCCAATATGGTCACCCATCTTGTACTAGACAGACTCAACTTTGCTTAACTTCGGAGATCTGATTAGAACTGGTGTGTCAACGTGATTATGCCGTATATATATATATATATATATATATATATATATATATATATATGTATATATATATATATATATATATATATATATATATATATATATACATGCACCGAGACATACATACATGCATACAAACATATATCATGCATACATATATATATACATATATATATATGTATTTATGCACACATGCATACATACATGCATGCATGCACACATATATACATACATGCATGTATGCATACATGTATGCATACATGCATACGTATATACAGGTACATATATTCTTTCGCTCATTATTATTGTAAGAATGTGTTTACGCACTTTGCGTCCTTGACCGTTCTTGAAAATTACGTGGGTGTAATATATATTTTCCTACAAAACGATAACGGCGTAGAAGAAATTGCGAAATGGATGCGGTAATTTCCCCGAAGATTATTCGGATTCCGTTTCGGTAAATGTTTTTCACGGAATTGTAGGCTTGTTTTCTGCCTTAAACTTCGGAAATTAACACTATCGCTTAACTTCCGGAAAGTAACACTATCGCTGGCGGATAACGAAGAATTCAATGTGGAATTACTGGAATGAAATCGTAAATTGTCATCTTAAAAAAAAGTTTGTTTTTTTTTATCTTGAATTTATTTATTAAAGCACACGTTATTTCTTTTTAGTCGCGTGCAAGCGACTCTATAAGTCACACCGTCGGTCCGTCAGTCGGTCAGTCTTTCGGTCTGTCCGTAACACTTTTGTGCTTGGCCTTTTTAGTTAGGATCAAAGGTCTGTTGTTACTAGATGCTGTTCTTAGCTTTTTAAGATTTTCTTGGCCTTTTGGCCAAGATAAAAGTGTAGTATCTGTTCCGACAGATACTGCAAGCTATGACTAGCTATGACTAGCAAAGACCAGATGTGGGGGCAACCCCACATGCCTGACCTTTAACCAGCTCCCATTTCCCACCTCTCGGGAGCTGGTCCCCTTTTTCCCTTCCCCCTCCCTTCACTCCTCACATTAAAAATTGGCCTTGTGCCTAATTTGCTCGGTGGGGGAGCAAATAAATACCATCTGTTCCGACAGATACTGCAAGCAAAAACCATATGTGGGGGCAACCCCACATATCAGACCTTGGTCAATGTGGGGGAAACCCTTCATACCAATTGTCACTATCCAGCTCCCATACTCCTCGGGGAGTTGGTCCCCATTTCCCCTTCACTCCTCACATTAAAAATCGGCCTTGTGCCTAATTTGCTCGGTGGGGGAGCAAATAAATACCATCTGTTCCGACAGATGCTGCAGGCTATGACTAGCTATGACTAGCAAAGACCAGATGTGGGGGCAACCCCACATGCCTGACATTTAACCAGCTCCCATTTCCCACCTCTCGGGAGCTGGTCCCCTTTTTCCCTTTCCCCTCCCTTCACTCCTCACATTAAAAATCGGCCTTGTGCCTAATTTGCTCGGTGGGGGAGCAAATAAATACCATCTGTTCCGACAGATGCTGCAGGCTATGACTAGCTATGACTAGCAAAGACCAGATGTGGGGGCAACCCCACATGCCTGACCTTTAACCAGCTCCCATTTTCCACCTCTCGGGAGCTGGTCCCCTTTTTCCCTTCCCCCTCCCTTCACTCCTCACATTAAAAATCGGCCTTGTGCCTAATTTGCTCGGTGGGGGAGCAAATAAATACCATCTGTTCCGACAGATGCTGCAGGCTATGACTAGCTATGACTAGCAAAGACCAGATGTGGGGGCAACCCCACATGCCTGACCTTTAACCAGCTCCCATTTCCCACCTCTCGGGAGCTGGTCCCCTTTTCCCCTTCCCCCTCCCTTCACTCCTCACATTAAAAATCGGCCTTGTGCCTAATTTGCTCGGTGGGGGAGCAAATAAATACCATCTGTTCCGACAGATGCTGCAGGCTATGACTAGCTATGACTAGCAAAGACCAGATGTGGGGGCAACCCCACATGCCTGACCTTTAACCAGCTCCCATTTCCCACCTCTCGGGAGCTGGTCCCTTTTTCCCTTCCCCCTCCCTTCACTCCTCACATTAAAAATCGGCCTTGTGCTTAATTGGCTCGGTGGGGGAGCAAATAAATACCATCTGTTCCGACAGATGCTGCAGGCTATGACTAGCTATGACTAGCAAAGACCAGGTGTGGGGGCAACCCCACATGCCTGACCTTTAACCAGCTCCCATTTCCCACCTCTCGGGAGCTGGTCCCCTGTTTCCCTTCCCCCTCCCTTCACTCCTCACATTAAAAATTGGCCTTGTGCCTTATTTGCTCGGTGGGGGAGCAAATAAATACCATCTGTTCCGACAGATACTGCAAGCAAAGACCATATGTGGGGGCAACCCCACATATCAGACCTTGGTCAATGTGGGGGAAACCATTCATACCAATTGTCACTATCCAGCTCCCATACTCCCCGGGGAGTTGGTCCCCATTTCCCCTTCACTCCTCACATTAAAAATCGGCCTTGTGCTTAATTTGCTCGGTGGGGGAGCAAATAAATACCATCTGTTCCGACAGATGCTGCAGGCTATGACTAGCTATGACCAGATGTGGGGGCAACCCCACATGCCTGACCTTTAACCAGCTCCCATTTCCCACCTCTCGGGAGCTGGTCCCCTTTTGCCCTTCCCCCTCCCTTCACTCCTCACATTAAAAATCGGCCTTGTGCCTAATTTGCTCGGTGGGGGAGCAAATAAATACCATCTGTTCCGACAGATGCTGCAGGCTATAACTAGCTATGACTAGCAAAGACCAGGTGTGGGGGCAAGCCCACATGCCTGACCTTTAACCAGCTCCCATTTCCCACCTCTCGGGAGCTGGTCCCCTTTTGCCCTTCCCCCTCCCTTCACTCCTCACATTAAAAATCGGCCTTGTGCCTAATTTGCTCGGTGGGGGAGCAAATAAATACCATCTGTTCCGACAGATGCTGCAGGCTATGACTAGCTATGACTAGCAAAGACCAGATGTGGGGGCAACCCCACATGCCTGACCTTTAACCAGCTCCCATTTCCCACCTCTCGGGAGCTGGTCCCCTTTTTCCCTTTCCCCTCCCTTCACTCCTCACATTAAAAATCGGCCTTGTGCCTAATTTGCTCGGTGGGGGAGCAAATAAATACCATCTGTTCCGACAGATGCTGCAGGCTATAACTAGCTATGACTAGCAAAGACCAGGTGTGGGGGCAATCCCACATGCCTGACCTTTAACCAGCTCCCATTTCCCACCTCTCGGGAGCTGGTCCCCTTTTTCCCTTTCCCCTCCCTTCACTCCTCACATTAAAAATCGGCCTTGTGCCTAATTTGCTCGGTGGGGGAGCAAATAAATACCATCTGTTCCGACAGATGCTGCAGGCTATGACTAGCTATGACTAGCAAAGACCAGATGTGGGGGCAACCCCACATGCCTGACCTTTAACCAGCTCCCATTTCCCACCTCTCGGGAGCTGGTCCCCTTTTCCCCTTCCCCCTCCCTTCACTCCTCACATTAAAAATCGGCCTTGTGCCTAATTTGCTCGGTGGGGGAGCAAATAAATACCATCTGTTCCGACAGATGCTGCAGGCTATGACTAGCTATGACTAGCAAAGACCAGATGTGGGGGCAACCCCACATGCCTGACCTTTAACCAGCTCCCATTTCCCACCTCTCGGGAGCTGGTCCCCTTTTTCCCTTCCCCCTCCCTTCACTCCTCACATTAAAAATCGGCCTTGTGCTTAATTTGCTCGGTGGGGGAGCAAATAAATACCATCTGTTCCGACAGATGCTGCAGGCTATGACTAGCTATGACCAGATGTGGGGGCAACCCCACATGCCTGACCTTTAACCAGCTCCCATTTCCCACCTCTCGGGAGCTGGTCCCCTTTTTCCCTTCCCCCTCCCTTCACTCCTCACATTAAAAATCGGCCTTGTGCCTAATTTGCTCGGTGGGGGAGCAAATAAATACCATCTGTTCCGACAGATGCTGCAGGCTATAACTAGCTATGACTAGCAAAGACCAGGTGTGGGGGCAATCCCACATGCCTGACCTTTAACCAGCTCCCATTTCCCACCTCTCGGGAGCTGGTCCCCTTTTTCCCTTTCCCCTCCCTTCACTCCTCACATTAAAAATCGGCCTTGTGCCTAATTTGCTCGGTGGGGGAGCAAATAAATACCATCTGTTCCGACAGATGCTGCAGGCTATGACTAGCTATGACTAGCAAAGACCAGATGTGGGGGCAACCCCACATGCCTGACCTTTAACCAGCTCCCATTTCCCACCTCTCGGGAGCTGGTCCCCTTTTCCCCTTCCCCCTCCCTTCACTCCTCACATTAAAAATCGGCCTTGTGCCTAATTTGCTCGGTGGGGGAGCAAATAAATACCATCTGTTCCGACAGATGCTGCAGGCTATGACTAGCTATGACTAGCAAAGACCAGATGTGGGGGCAACCCCACATGCCTGACCTTTAACCAGCTCCCATTTCCCACCTCTCGGGAGCTGGTCCCCTTTTTCCCTTCCCCCTCCCTTCACTCCTCACATTAAAAATCGGCCTTGTGCTTAATTGGCTCGGTGGGGGAGCAAATAAATACCATCTGTTCCGACAGATGCTGCAGGCTATGACTAGCTATGACTAGCAAAGACCAGGTGTGGGGGCAACCCCACATGCCTGACCTTTAACCAGCTCCCATTTCCCACCTCTCGGGAGCTGGTCCCCTGTTTCCCTTCCCCCTCCCTTCACTCCTCACATTAAAAATTGGCCTTGTGCCTTATTTGCTCGGTGTGGGAGCAAATAAATACCATCTGTTCCGACAGATACTGCAAGCAAAGACCATATGTGGGGGCAACCCCACATATCAGACCTTGGTCAATGTGGGGGAAACCCTTCATACCAATTGTCACTATCCAGCTCCCATACTCCCCGGGGAGTTGGTCCCCATTTCCCCTGCACTCCTCACATTAAAAATCGGCCTTGTGCTTAATTTGCTCGGTGGGGGAGCAAATAAATACCATCTGTTCCGACAGATGCTGCAGGCTATGACTAGCTATGACCAGATGTGGGGGCAACCCCACATGCCTGACCTTTAACCAGCTCCCATTTCCCACCTCTCGGGAGCTGGTCCCCTTTTTCCCTTCCCCCTCCCTTCACTCCTCACATTAAAAATCGGCCTTGTGCCTAATTTGCTCGGTGGGGGAGCAAATAAATACCATCTGTTCCGACAGATGCTGCAGGCTATAACTAGCTATGACTAGCAAAGACCAGGTGTGGGGGCAACCCCACATGCCTGACCTTTAACCAGCTCCCATTTCCAACCTCTCGGGAGCTGGTCCCCTTTTGCCCTTCCCCCTCCCTTCACTCCTCACATTAAAAATCGGCCTTGTGCCTAATTTGCTCGGTGGGGGAGCAAATAAATACCATCTGTTCCGACAGATGCTGCAGGCTATGACTAGCTATGACTAGCAAAGACCAGATGTGGGGGCAACCCCACATGTCTGACCTTTAACCAGCTCCCATTTCCCACCTCTCGGGAGCTGGTCCCCTGTTTCCCTTCCCCCTCCCTTCACTCCTCACATTAAAAATCGGCCTTGTGCTTAATTGGCTCGGTGGGGGAGCAAATAAATACCATCTGTTCACACAGATGCTGCAGGCTATGACTAGCTATGACTAGCAAAGACCAGGTGTGGGGGCAACCCCACATGCCTGACCTTTAACCAGCTCCCATTTCCCACCTCTCGGGAGCTGGTCCCCTGTTTCCCTTCCCCCTCCCTTCACTCCTCACATTAAAAATTGGCCTTGTGCCTAATTTGCTCGGTGGGGGAGCAAATAAATACCATCTGTTCCGACAGATACTGCAAGCAAAGACCATATGTGGGGGCAACCCCACATATCAGACCTTGGTCAATGTGGGGGAAACCCTTCATACCAATTGTCACTATCCAGCTCCCATAATCCCCGGGGAGTTGGTCCCCATTTCCCCCTCACTCCTCACATTAAAAATCGGCCTTGTGCTTAATTTGCTCGGTGGGGGAGCAAATAAATACCATCTGTTCCGACAGATGCTGCAGGCTATGACTAGCTATGACTAGCAAAGACCAGATGTGGGGGCAACCCCACATGCCTGACCTTTAACCAGCTCCCATTTCCCACCTCTCGGGAGCTGGTCCCCTTTTTCCCTTCCCCCTCCCTTCACTCCTCACATTAAAAATCGGCCTTGTGCCTAATTTGCTCGGTGGGGGAGCAAATAAATACCATCTGTTCCGACAGATGCTGCAGGCTTTTACTAGCTATGACTAGCAAAGACCAGATGTGGGGGCAACCCCACATGCCTGACCTTTAACCAGCTCCCATTTCCCACCTCTCGGGAGCTGGTCCCCTTTTTCCCTTCCCCCTCCCTTCACTCCTCACATTAAAAATCGGCCTTGTGCTTAATTTGCTCGGTGGGGGAGCAAATAAATACCATCTGTTCCGACAGATGCTGCAGGCTATGACTAGCTATGACTAGCAAAGACCAGATGTGGGGGCAACCCCACATGCCTGACCTTTAACCATCTCCCATTTCCCACCTCTCAGGAGCTGGTCCCCTTTTTCCCTTCCCCCTCCCTTCACTCCTCACATTAAAAATCGGCCTTGTGCCTAATTTGCTCGGTGGGGGAGCAAATAAATACCATCTGTTCCGACAGATGCTGCAGGCTATGACTAGCTATGACTAGCAAAGACCAGATGTGGGGGCAACCCCACATGCCTTACCTTTAACCAGCTCCTATTTCCCACCTCTCGGGAGCTAGTTCCCTTTTCCCCTTCCCCCTCCCTTCACTCCTCACATTAAAAATCGGCCTTGTGCCTAATTTGCTCGGTGGGGGAGCAAATAAATACCATCTGTTCCGACAGATGCTTCAGGCTATGACTAGCTATTACTAGCAAAGACCAGATGTGGGGGCAACCCCACATGCCTGACCTTTAACCAGCTCCCATTTCCCACCTCTCGGGAGCTGGTCCCCTTTTTCCCTTCCCCCTCCCGTCACTCCTCACATTAAAAATTGGCCTTGTGCCTAATTTGCTCGGTGGGGGAGCAAATAAATACCATCTGTTCCGACAGATACTGCAAGCAAAGACCATATGTGGGGGCAACCCCACATATCAGACCTTGGTCAATGTGGGGGAAACCCTTCATACCAATTGTCACTATCCAGCTCCCATACTCCCCGCGGAGTTGGTCCCCATTTCCTCTTCACTCCTCACATTAAAAATCGGCCTTGTGCTTAATTTGCTCGGTGGGGGAGCAAATAAATACCATCTGTTCCGACAGATGCTGCAGGCTATGACTAGCTATGACTAGCAAAGACCAGATGTGGGGGCAACCCCACATGCCTGACCTTTAACCAGCTCCCATTTCCCACCTCTCGGGAGCTGGTCCCCTTTTCCCCTTCCCCCTCCCTTCACTCCTCACATTAAAAGTCGGCCTTGTGCCTAATTTGCTCGGTTGGGGAGCAAATAAATACCATCTGTTCCGACAGATGCTGCAGGCTATGACTAGCTATTACTAGCAAAGACCAGGTGTGGGGGCAACCCCACATGCCTGACCTTTAGCCACCTCCCATTTCCCACCTCTCGGGAGCTGGTCCCCTTTTTCCCTTCCCCCTCCCTTCACTCCTCACATTAAAAATCGGCCTTGAGCTTAATTTGCTCGGTGGGGGAGCAAATAAATACCATCTGTTCCGACAGATGCTGCAGGCTATGACTAGCTATGACTAGCAAAGACCAGATGTGGGGGCAACCCCACGTGCCTGACCTTTAACCAGCTCCCATTTCCCACCTCTCAGGAGCTGGTCCCCTTTTTCCCTTCCCCCTCCCTTCACTCCTCACATTAAAAATCGGCCTTGTGCCTAATTTGCTCGGTGGGAGAGCAAATAAATACCATCTGTTCCGACAGATGCTGCAGGCTATGACTAGCTATGACTAGCAAAGACCAGATGTGGGGGTAACCCCACATGCCTGACCTTTAACCAGCTCCCATTTCCCACCTCTCGGGAGCTAGTTCCCTTTTCCCCTTCCCCCTCCCTTCACTCCTCACATTAAAAATCGGCCTTGTGCCTAATTTACTCGGTGGGGGAGCAAATAAATACCATCTGTTCCGGCAGATACTGCAAGCTATGACTAGCTAGGACTAGCTAGGACTAGCAAAGACCAGATGTGGAGGCAACCCCACATGTCTGACCTTTAACCAGCTCCCATTTCTTACCTCTCGGGAGCTGGTCCCCTGTTTCCCCTCCCCCTCCCTTCACTCCTCACATTAAAAATCGGCCTTGTGCCTAATTTGCTCGGTGGGGGAGCAAATAAATACCATCTGTTCCGGCAGATACAGCAAGCAAAGACAACATGTGGGGGCAACCTCACATATAAGAATTTGGTCAATGTAGGGGCAACCCTTCATACCAATTTTCACTATTCAGCTCCCCTACTCCCCGGGGAGTTGGTCCCCATTTCCCCTTCACTCCTCACATTAAAAATCGGCCTTGTGCCTAATTTGCTTGGTGGGGGAACAAATAAATAACGCCAAGATTCGGCCAAGATCAAAGTGTAGTATCTGTTCTCCCAGTTACCTCATTTTCGATTTTTTTCAAAGGGCTCCGCCACTTGACCCAACCCCGGGTTTAGTTTAAGGTGTCACTTTTGTCACTCTCGTGACGCACTCTTATGTTAGTGGGACCGACCCCCTTTTGGGGGGAGTCAGGACCCTCTTTGCTCCCCCCAGGACCGACGCTATTGTGTGGTAGTCTCGACCTGAAACTGATCCCTTGAGTAATTTCGACGTGCAGCGATTCTTTTCCGAAGAAAGAAGTCGGCGGAACGTTACGTAAACAAGGAAACATTCAAAAGAAGCAGGAAAAAATGCCATTGTCTGCCAAAAGATGTTGAACTGAAGGAGTAAATTAATTTAGTTTCTTACAATTTGATTTTATTGTTTATATTGAACTATGTAGCACAATATTATTTTCCTAGTATTTATTAGTAGTAATTGTCTGTATTTTTTTTTATTTATTAGTACTTATTAATTTTCCTTATTTGAGTCAGCTGCCTATTTAATATACAACTGATACTATTTTCATATAAATATAAATAAACTCATATTTTCTGCGTGTTATTGCTTTTTGTTTCCGTTCAAAAAACTATTTTTTTCATTATCTAGAAAAATATCAACTTTAGCAGAACATATTTGCTGATTAAGTATTTTTATCATTTCGTGGAATTTCCACAGCTCCTAATGGTAAGACTAATAATATCGATAATGTTAAGAATAACAGCGTTTATCGTAATAATGATAATAGCGTTTTATATTATACATAATATTCAGAAAATAAACATCTATGCCGATTGTATCACTCTATTATGGTGTTTCCTTTCGTCCACCTCCTTGGATCAGTCGAAATATACAACTAATCTAGAAGATGACTCGGGTTCAACTGTGGATTGCGGTACGAAATTGTTTGTTACGTGCAATCCTGTCTGTTACGAGGTGTCTGGAATAAGTTTCCAGGCATTCTTTGTACGGGTATTTAAAATTGTTGCAGACTCTTGAAAATTCAGTATGTTATTGCTATACAGCTTATAAGATGACTGACCAATGTTTATGGTTTCAGGTTCAAATGAACAGCTACAGCCGGAATTCGAACGCAACCTACTAAAGCCTGATTATCACAGCTGACTAATTTAAAAAATGCAATCTTAGCGTTAGGGTATCTTACAACAATATCCAATCAAATTCTGTCTTGAACTTGAAAAATGCCACAGAAATTATGGAATACTTCAAACTGCTTTGGACCATCTTTTATTAATGAAGCGTCAGTTTTTGCGTGACATAAGAGATTCAAGGAAGACAAGAAGTCTGTAAAGAGTGATGAGAGGTGCGGGAAAAGTACAGAAATAAGAACACCAGAGTTGCTTGGCTAAATAAAGAATTTCATGGATAAGGACCGTCGTGAGCCATCAGAGACAATAACTGCACAGTTTGATATCAGTGTGGGAATTGTATACAAGATTATTCGCAAGAAACTGAAGATACGAAAGATTTACGGGTGCTCAGAGAAGATCACAGACTATTTGACCAAATATACATCTAGACAGTTTCTCAATCTCTCTATAGTCGAGACCTTGCTCCCTGTGATTTTTTGGTTATTCCCTAAGCTAAGAAGCTTTAGCGGCTGTCGTTATGAGACAACTGAGGAGATGAAAGAGACTGTGACGTAGATCATTGAGAAGCTCACACACGAGGACTTCCATGAGGGCTTCCAGAAGTTGTTGGAACGGTACAACAAGTGTATTGCAGCCGGGGGAGATTACTTGGAAGGAAACTAGAGTTTCGTGTGTGTACTATCAATTAAAGTGGCCATGCGAAAAAAAAAAGTCTGGAAATTTATTGAAGGCGTCTCGGAAAACCCAGCCTGTGTTTTTCAATCGAAAGTGTGTCCCTTTGATCCCTGTGATTTTTATAGATGGGATCTGCTCTTGAGGAGAAATCGGCTCTGTATCTTCTCATCAAATCATTTTTGGAGTTCATATATTAGATCCATTGCTCCTTCTGCTTCTTGTAAAGTCGGTTCTCTCTATTGCTCTAAACATTTTCTCATCTCAAACTGTCTTTACAAATCTACTATCCTACCATGCATGTCGTAAAATTTGGGTTGATTAATCTCTGTCCAAGTTGAGGGTTTTAAATAAGGTGAAAGAAATCTATTTGTAATTTAATTGCCACCCACCCTTTCATCTCGTCTATAAGCTGTCCATTACAGACGTGATGTTGCTAGTCTCAGTATTCATTTAATCATAGTATTGTGGCATGTGCTTTTCACAATTGGTCCGTTTCTTCCATGCTTACTTATTCCTACGCGTTTAGGGTCGCATTTATTAAAATTATAAATTTTCGTATTTTTACCGCTAAATATAACGGAAATTGCGGAGAATTAAAAAAATAAATTTTAACTTCGTGCGCACAAATTATTCTACTAATTAGTTTCGTATTTTTAATCTTTAGTTTTCAAAGGTATTTGTACTTTTAGCGATTAAAAACAAAAGAAATTAAAATTTAATTATTTTGAAACTTTTATATTAATTTCGCCATGAAAAAAATCTTCAGACATTATTATCAAAAATAGGAAACTTATGGTCCGATGATCTAATTATCTCCATCAATTCGGTTTTGCTACCTCATTGTAATGCAGCTTCTTTCACATAATTGCAAAGTTGTGGAACTCTTTTCCTGTTTCTGTTTTACTTTTAACTACAGGCTTGGTATTTTCGAGACTAATTCCAATAGAAATCTCTTGTCCTTGTGATAATGATCTTTCGTTCTGTCATCGAACGGCTTCATTTCAATAAAAACACTAATTTATTCAATTGCAGAATCCAAACTAGTGTCCATTACTGAATGAATGTTTCCACCCCTATTTAATATACACAACAATCATGAATAAACTTAACAAGAATGGCGACATATTAATTTGTTGCAAAGTTGTTTATATGGTTTTTCTTTTATATTTTGTGGTGGTTCCTATTTTTATTTCATTCTTCTTATACGTTCTGTCAGATATTATAATCAGATTGAATCATATATACGTATGTGTGCGCGCCCACGCACGCGCGTGCGTGTGTGTGTGTGTGTGTGTGTGTGTGTGTGTGTGTGTGTGTGTGTGTGTGTATACAGAGAGACTAGACGATTAATAAATGTATATATATATATATATATATATATATATATATATATATATACTAGAATATTACCCAGCGTTTCCCGGTATAAAACATAACGTTTATCTCCATTAAAAAAATGAAGTAACAAAAAAAACGAAATGAAACTGGGACATGTCCATGTAAGTATTGCTTTTTTTCTTAACAGTTCACTTTTTGTAAATAAAAAATTACTGATGCTGAGATCGAAAACCTAAAGACAGTAAGTCAAATACAATAACCATTAGGTCAACTGTACACGTTCTTTAAAAAAAAAAAACAATTTACACTTAACATAAGTAATCTATCCTGACAACGATTCGCGCATGCGCATTCGTTAAAGGGTTAGCAAGTAGATAAAAATCTGGTGACTCTCACGTTCAAATTTTTACATTTTGAACCATTAGCAGCCATTTTCTTCAAGATAAAAACGGATTTAAAAGTTTTCCACGTGTCTGAATACCCTATATACCAAATGCCAAGTTTGTAGATCAAAAATTCGTTTAGTATATAGGTTGAGAAGTGTCCTCAGACACACACACATATTCTCACTTTTATAGAAATATAGATAGACTAGCTGACTGTCTGGCTTTGCCCGGTCATAAAATACGCATAAATATTACATTTTAATTAATGCAGAATTCTTATTTCTTATAAACATAAATCATGTAGGTATTAAACATAACGTAAGATTGTTTTTAAAAGATGAAGTCATAAAAAACAAAAAAAAAAACAGAGACATGTGCATGCGAGTATTGCGTTTTATTTTTTATTTATTTTTTTTTTCAAAAGTTCACTTTCCTCATCTTAAATGGAACACGTACATCAAATATGTTGCCAAGGCCGTTGGAAAAATGGTGGGCTCCTTCTATCGATCCAGTAGATATCTCACTGCTGATGCAATTCTCTATCTATATAAGAGCCCAATACGTCCAAGGATGGAATACTGTTGCCATATCTAGGCAGGAGTTGCTAGAAAGAACTTCTCCTGCCTTGATAGAGTTGAAAATAGACTTCGTAGCCTTGTAGAAGATGTCCTTTTCTCTTCCCTGCCTCTATCTCACAGAAGAGATGTTGCGAGTTTGTCTCTGCTGTATCGTTATTTTCATGGAAAGTGTTCGACTGAGCTTCACTCTATGGTCCCCCCTCGCCAAACTTTCACAAAAAACACTCGTCTAGCTGAAAACACTATCAATAATTCCCTCCACTCTTTAGGCACAAGCCTAAACCTAAACGTAGATTCCATGAACAAAGCTTCTTTCTTAGAACTGCACGTCTGTGGAATTGTCTTCCGTTTTCCCGCTTTCCAGCTGACTACAATATGGTTGTCTTCAAGCCTAACGTAAACAAATTCTTGATGAGCTGTTCCACTTGTTAACAAATTTACCGAATTTCCATTACTAACGATTACTATATTGTCCAATTTCTACTGTACACTCTTTAACCCTTATCCTCAAGTGGCCTCTTGGCCTTGATAAGTGGTGATGCCTATGTAAAAAAAATACTCGAGCTAAGATCAAAACCAAAACCTAATGACGGTAGATTACGTACGTTAACCAATAGGCCAGCTAGACACAATATTATAAATTTTATTCCCCAATATGCTCAACCCAATATATATATATATCATATGGTGTATATAATAATCTCGTATTATACTCTCTCATCTCCGCCCTATATATATATATATATATATATATAGAGAGAGAGAGAGAGAGAGAGAGAGAGAGAGGGAGAGAGAGAGATTGTTTTAAATAAAATAGGCGGAAGTTTCTCAAGAGCTCTTCCGGCTATGATCTCATCGGATAATACTTGCAAGAACGAGGCCAAAATGCAAAGGCGTCTACTTGCATTATTTAAAAAGAATGTTTTTTGCAAGGACGTCTATGACAGGATTAGACCCTCTGGTTCACAACGTCCCAGAATGTATGGCGTCCCAAAAATCCATAAGCAAGGTGTTCCACTGAGACCTATTTTATCAATGGTTTGTTCGGCACAACATTCTTTGGCTCAGTGGCTTGTGGAAATTTTGCAACCTGTGCGCGAATTATATACCACGCACTGCATCCCTGATTCTTGTCGGTTTGTTAATTGTTTACGTGGGTTGAATTCAAATTTAGAGACATCTTTTATGTGCTCATTCGATGTCTCTAGTCTCTTTACCAACATACTGTTGGATAAGACTATACGTATATGTACCGACGCGCTTTACGATGATTGCCTGACTGCTCCACGATTTTCTAAAGAGATTCTTATTAAACTCGTTTTAATCTGTGGAGTTTTGGTTTCTGTACTGTCAGGTCGACGGGGTTTAAATGGGGAGTCCGTTAGCCCCAACTAACGAATATGCATCCGTTCTGTACAACTCTATAACAAAATCCACTACATATTTCAGATATGTTGACGACACTTTTGCTATTTTTCCATCGCAAGGTGAAGCGTCAATATTTTTTGATAGGTTGAATTCTTTGCATGAGGCTCTAAAGTTCACTATGGAAAGTGAGAAAGACAATTCGCTTCCCTTCTTGGATGTTCTTGTTCACTACAATTTATAGGAAGCCAATATTTACTGGCCTATATGTGAACTGGTTGTCTTTTGTACCAAAATAACGTAAGGTAGGCCTAATTAATAGTTTGGTACATAGAGTCCTCATGATTTGTTCGCCTAACAGATTAGATGTTGAACTCGATAAGATCAGGGAAATATTCATCAATAATGGTTATCCTGTTGACTTTATTGATGACTGTATTTTCAAAAAGGTCCTGGATTTTAAATCCCCTAAATGTTTGGACCTTTGAAATGCCCGGTTTATTTAAAATTACCGTGGATTGGGGAAAAGAGTAACAGACTTTCCAAACAGATTCGCAGAAGTATTTACGACTGCTTTTATTCTGTGTCCTTGCGGTTGGTATCTACTATGAGACCTGCTTTTCCTTCTTTTCGCAAGGATAGTTTGCCTTACATTCAAAATAGCAATATTGTATATCAATTCAAATGCCAGTGCGATGCTGGTTATGTTGGGCGAACATCCTTGCATCTTTTGACTCGTATAAACCAGCATGTTCTATGGAAGATCAGACAAGGGAGGATGGGGTCTGGTGGTCTCTCTCCTTCTGCAGCCTTGGACTCTGCTATCGGCCAGCATTTGGTTGACAACCAGTGCTGTGCCGATAGATATAAAATAGAATGGTTCGAGGTACTACATAGAGAGAACTCCAGAAACCATTTAAAGATTTTGGAGTCTGTCTCTATTGCGGTGCGTCAGCCTTCTTTGTGCCGACAAAAGGAAACAGTAAACGCATTGTTTCTCTTTGGGGAACTTTGAATCTTTTCTCTCGTTTTTCCCCCCTCGTTTTGCCAATATTTTAATGGTTTTTAAACGTTAATAAACTTAATTTTAGTTGCCCCCGTACTTTTGGCACATTCAATAGTTCCCCATTAGAACTCTTCAAAGTGTCGACATAATATTATTTTGTACGCTATCGATTTTCTCCCGATGAGATAATAGCCGAAAGAGCTCTTGAGAAACTTCCGCCTATTTTATTTAAAACTGTATATAAATTCTGTACCTCCAAACATTTATATATATATATATATATATATATATATATATATATATATATATATATATATATATAGGAAGAAGACAGACAGACAGACATATATACTAGCAGCGTAAGAAGACGTTGCCCAAGGCTGAATGATTATCAACAAATGTTTGGCGCTCCTATATATTTGTCATCTAAATCGACGAACGAAATAGCCCATTTTTCAATCAAATCGATTGATTACCTGCTTTTATCGTAATGCATCTGAAGAAAGCTTCACAGGCCTCTCGCAGTAACTAAGTTCACAAGATATTGTAGTCTACACTTACCTGTAGAGAACCTACTGTTGATTTCATAAAATCATTTTTGTATATAATGGCTTGCATTGATGTTTCAAATGCAAAACGTCTTTGCCATTCAACGAACCTGCTGTTTATTTTATATGCCTGGTCTTTCGTTTTGTACTGTGATAATAGATTGAATTTAAGTTTAAAATGAAAAAGTCAAGTATCACAGTGCAAGTGTGCTTTAAACAGAAATATTCATTTCGAACGCGCCCCAATCTAAGAGCATATAAAGTACATTCGTGTGAAATCTCATAAAAATCAACCTAGCTGTTTCTGAGTGCATGATGGACATACACATAAAATCTCTTTTATATAATCGTAGATACATATAATTAAATAATAATTATTCATTTTTACCAACAGGCACTAATGTTTCATGCTTGCATGATCATCAGTGTAGGATTACAATTCCTGTCGGTTACAAGATTCGAACACGAAATCACCTTTTGCCGATCATGATATATATATATATATATATGTCTGTGTGTGTGTGTGTGCGCGCGCGTGTCTTTGTGTGAGTATATATATATGTATATATATATGCATACATATATATATGCATATATATATATATATATATATATATAGTAATTTATAAAATATATATGCCGATTAAGCTACACTGAATATTCTGCGTTTCATCCACTGTAGGATTCGTCAGGCTTATGCGCGAATTCTGTGGTTGCTTATTGTTTTTATATATGTTGAGGATTTAGATCTACCTAAAACCACTAACCTAGTTCAAAAACAGATCCTTTGTTCGATAAAATGCATGCCCATTGGCTGATAGGGAGGGGCGCGGTGGATACTAGAAAGCTGATGGGCTAACTAGAAATCCTCAACATATATAAAAACAAGAAGCAACCACAGAATTCTCGCATAAGCCTGACAAATCCTACAGTGGATGAAACGCAGAATATTCAGTGTAGCTTAATCGACATATATATTTTATAAATTACTAACTAGCTCTACCTACGTATTGAGCACTTTTGAAGTAAATACTTAAAGTTTACGCATAAATCTATACTTCCGTATATTAAATTTATGTAAGTAAATGAAGTAGTTATATATATATATATATATATATATATATATATATATATATATATATATATATATAGTAATTCATAAAATATATATGGCGATTAAGCTACATTGAATATTCGGCGTTTCTTCCACTATCCACATAAGCCTGACGAATCCTATAGTGGATGAAACGCCAAATATTCAGTGCAGCTTAATCGCCATATATATTTTATAAATTACTAACTAGCTCTACCTACGTATTGAGCACTTTTGAAGTAAATACTTAAAGTTTACGCATAAATCTGTACTTTCGTATATTAATTTTATGTGAGTAAATGAAGTAGTTATATATATATATATATATATATATATATATATATATATATATATATATATATATATATATATATATATGATCGTCCATCATTTGAGAAGATGTTCCTGATCATGCAATTGGGTTCGAAGATGACTTGTAAGGCCGATTCGAATTCTAAACTATTTCCCGCAAGTTGGACACTGGTAAGATAATTCTGTATCAGAAATATTGATTGGTGAGTCTTTTCTGATGTCACGTTTTTACTTGTGTTCTTCATTGTGAGCAGATTCATCGATTGTAACTCCTTTGTGAATTGCGGCACGTCAGGAACATCTGTCTTGGGTTAGTTTTTCCCATGAGTTAGAATACGAACTGAACTGTTTGAGGGAAATCTTCAGATTGTCCTTAAACCGTTTCCGCCGTCCTTTTGTGGGTCGTTTTGGACAATTCACCGTAAAGGAGCTGTTTGGGGAGCCTTGATATGCGGCAACGAAACTGGCAATGTTATAACATGGTGTGTACTAACGGAAGGTTTGACCGTCGGGCTAGAACCTATGTGTCTGTTATTTTGTCTTGCCACTTGATGTGTAACAATCTACAGAGACAGGTCATATGGAAATGGTTCAGTTACTTGGCATGTCTGGCATATACAGTCCAAGTTTCACAAGCACACATGAGCATGATAAGAATCAGCTTGATATACTTGGAGTTTCGTCTGCAACCGAATTCGTCTACGCTCCCACACAATACGTAAAAAGGCAGCGCTAGCTTTGGCTATCTTCGTTGTCTATGTGTACTGCCCTTGACAGAATACTATCAAAGCAAATGAACTTGTCCACAGCTTTTAGGTTGTTTCCACGAATTAAGATCTGAAGCTCAACATACCCTTTTCGAGGAGCAGGCTGATATATTACTTTTGTCTTCTTTAAATTAATAGTCAGAGTGAAATTCTTGCAAGCCTTAGAAAACGATCAACAATATATTGCATATATTTGCTTTCTAACAATCACTTGGCCTTCGGGTGTAATGCTACACTTCAATTTCTTGTTCTCTGTCAGTGGAGGAGAAATCCGTCACGACTGAGACAATTTTTATTTTTGTTCCTTTTCTCCACATTAAAAAACGACCCTTGTGTCTAACTCTGCCCCGTGGGGAGAGACATTGTAACTAGGAGCAATATATTGCACGGTTTGCTCTGTGTTGTTATTGAGTTATCAGCAAACAAAGGTCACGTATGATTGTGGTCTTAATCCTGGTGACAGCACTAAGTCGTTTTAAGTGGAACAATTTGCCATCTGTCTTGTAGTTGATCTTTCTCTGGGATTTTAACACCGTCGATAACATCATGCTGAAGAGCGTTGGTGCAAGTACGCAGCCCTGTTTGATATTGCCATTGACTGCGAAGTCATCGGTAGCCTCTCCATCATCTATTACACGAGCCATCATCCATCATAAAATTGTTTGGTGTCAGGACATCCAAATTTGGCCATGATCTTCCATAGACCTGCTCTGTTTACAGTGTCAAATGTCTTAGTCAAATCGACAAAGGTCATGTAAAGGTCTTAGTATTGTTCTTTACATTTTTCCTGGAGTTGATGAGAAGCAAATACCATATCAACTGTACCCCACACCATGCGAAAACCACATTACTTTTTCGGGAGGAGGCAACCTTCCAGATGTTTAGTTAAACGATTCAGTTTTAGGCTTGCAAGAATTTTACCAGCTATGTTGAGGAGAGATATTCTTCTGTGGTTGTCACAGAGGAATATCTCTGTCTCTTTCCCTTCCTCTTGTAAATATATATATGTGTGTGTGTGTGTGTGTGTGTGTGTGTGTGTGTGTGTGTGTGTGTGTGAAACGGCACTTACCCTATTCGGATCTAACCGGCTTCCTCCGAAAGAGGAAGTTCCATGTGAGCATGAAATTCACAAGTAGGCCTCCAGTCGTATGTATATTCCCTTTAGGGCAGATGACGAGATTAGGTTTTCGCAACTCTTGCATGGAGACGTCGGCATCCTCCTACATACAACGCCTGGAATTCCAAATTGGTCACCCATTTTAGTAATGACCAGGCTCAACGTTGCTTAACTTCGGTGATCTGACGGGAACCAGTGTGTCAACGTGATTATGCCGTATAAGTCTTGTAAATATACACGATGAATGCATCTTTGAATTCCTAGGACATAAGGTCCTTCACTCAAAATGAAAGAAATAACTCACGTTGCTTTTTTGTCAATGTTAGACCACCTGTGTTATATATCTCTAAGTATATGCCATCAGAGGCTGAGGTTTTTCCACAGGAAAACTGTTTTCTCAACTTCCTGGATGGTGGCCAACTCATCAAGGGTTTGATTTGTTTTGATTTCTGGAAGTTGTGCGATTGCTTCATCACTGATTGAGGAAGACCTGTTAAATACAGAGTTGAAGGCTCTGCCAACCTTTCTAAAATACTGGATCGTTCTGTTATCAGTTTCGTGTCATTAGCATTTACCAGATACTATACTATTTACTATACTAGCAGTTCCACCCGGCTTTGCTCGGGCCCTATTTACTGTTCATAACTTTATATGCATATGTACATATTACGAAGTGTGAATGTGTATGGTAATGCCTTTCTATATAATAGGCTTCCTTAACTACCATAAAGAAAATTTGGTAGAGACCGCAGAGGTCAAATGTTTTAAACTTTGACCCCAATTTTGACTCCTTAACATTTATTGTTTTGGTCTCAAACTGAATTAAAATGTTTGACCCCTGTCCAAGTAATTTAAATCTAAAATTTCAAGTGTTTAGACCTAAAATTGGCGTAGGACTTTGGTAAAGTCTGCAATGGTCAACTCTGTCAACTTTGACCACTTGACAGCTACATTTACACCCAAAAACTGGTTAAATAGCTTGCTGTATGTCTTAATACCCTTTATGTAAAATTCTAAGTGTCTTGACCTAAAACTGCTTAATAGTTTGCTACAGACCGAAACGATAAAGTCCTTTGAACTTTGACCCCTTGGAAATCAAATTTTCCGCAAATAAAAGGATTAAAAAGCTTGCCCTATCTCTGAATAACCTTTATGTAAAATTTAAAATGTTTAAACCAGAAAGTGTCCGAGTAATTTGGTAGAGACCGCAGAGGTCAATTTTCTTTAACTTTGACCCCTATTATAACCGCTTAACATTTATTGTTTTGGACTCAAATCAAGTTATTTAGTTAGACCTATGTCGAAGGGACCTATATCTAAAATTTCAAGTGTTTAGACCCCAAATTGGTGGAGGAGTTCTGTAGAGTTCTCAAATGTCAAATCGTTGAACTTTGACCCCTTAATCGCCAAATATCTGGCCGAAGGAAGATCCCAAAGATTTTCCCAACTATCAGTACCCTGTATATCAAATTTCGAGTCTGTAGACTAAAAATTGAGAGAGTTATTGCGTAGGGAAATGCACGCGAACACACATGCACAGAGACACAGATACACAGATATACAGACAAGTTAAATTTTGTAGATATATAGATAGATAGATAAGATACTATTCACCACATAAGTGCCAATCTACTATATAAGATACTATTCACTATATAAGTTCCAATAACTTGTGGTCCATATATTTTTTGGAGGGAGTTATAAAATTATATATATATATATATATATATATATATATATATATGTGTGTGTGCGTGCGCGCGTGCGTGTGTGTGTGTGTATGTGTGTTCGTCTGTTTTTAGGTATATGTGTATATGAATTTATACATGTTTAAAAATTTAGAAGGGTGTTTAGTTTCATATACATCATCAGAATCCACAGGAGCGCTGCTAAAAGGAGTAAATATGGTTATAAATAGATTATAGCTATATATTGTGCATTTATATTAAAATAGGTTTCTTTTTAGTCAACGTGGTTAAATTACATTTATTTGTCAGGAAAAGGCGTTAAAATAAGTTAAAATAAAAATATTTTATGAAAAACAATTTGTGGCAAAATTTAAGGAAAAACGGTTATCTGTTTATCGTCAGTAAAATATTGTAGACCTTGTGTATGATTTGAATAGCAGCAAGGGCTTTCAAAATCGGACTTAAGGCAGGACGGCCATGAAATAGGTAAGCAGACTAATTTGTTAAGCCGGAAATCACAAACCGGATAGACGATTTAAACGCCTAAGCAAGCAAGCTGATCCGAGTTATATATATATATATATATATATATATATATATATATATATATATATACTAGCATTTCGGCCCGGCATTGCCCGGGTGTTTGGAGGTGTATGCTGAGCAAAAAAAAAGGTTAATTTTTTTTAACTTTGACCCCTATTATGACCCCATAACATTTATTGGGCTCAAATCAAGTTATTAAGTAAGATCCATGTCCAAGGAACTTATATCGAAAATTTCAAGTGTTTAGACCTTAAATTGGCGGAGGGATTTGGTAGGGTTCTCAAGGGTCAAATCGTTGAACTTCGACCGCTTAACAGCAAAATTTCTGGCCGAAAACCAATCACAAAGATTTCCCTAAATCTCAGTACCCTGTATATCAAATTTCGAGTCTGTAGACTAAAAATTGACAGAGTTATTGCGTAGGAAAATGTGCACAGACACACAGACAGACAGACATACAGACCCGTTCACTTATATATATATATATATATATATATATATATATATATATATATATATATATATATATATATATATATATGATGAATCAGTAAAGACAGAAAATGAAAGTATAAAAACTATATAAAATAATATATATAGATTTATTCAGCTTTATATATCAATTAGGGTATTTGGGTAAAAAGGAACTCATTGTACCATGGGATTTCGGCGCTATCAGAAGAGTACATATGATGCTAGGTAGCATAATAGGGATGCGATGTCTACCGATGATTACATTAGAAGCGGAAAAAATTACTGAGGTTGATTCAGAGAACTAAATTGATGTCTGTGATAAAGGAGGATAGTAGTTTGTTCCAATAATTTATTTCGCTTCTAATAAAACCATTGCTAGATGTTGCATCCCCATTATGTTACCTAGCATCTTCTTCGCTCTTCTGATGAGAAACATTAGGCTTCGAAATACCATGGATGTTTGGATACAGAGTTCCTTTTTACCCAAATACCCCAATTGATGTATACACCTATTAAACAAATGAATATATATATATATATATATATATATATATATATATATATATATATATATATATATATATCCCGCATTTTACTAATTCCTGCCCTCTTATGAGAAGGAGAGTATTTCTTCGAAACTCCGCGGATTAAGGACAATCCACTTATCTTCCGCTTCCTTTTTAAAATTTAATATGTTTTAACTCTTTTTCGAGATGTTTTTTACGTGTTTTATTAATCATTTGTTCATATATATATATATATATATATATATATATATATATATATATATACTTTTTATACATCCATTTTCTCTATTTACTGATTCCATTATCAGCTTCAAAAAATCTCATTGGGCTTTTTATTATCCCGATGAGTCGCCTCTTAAAGAATTGAATTTAATCTCTTCCTTTAACTCCCCCATTTTATATATATAAATATATATATATATATATATATATATATATATATATATATATATATATAAATTCATATATATATATATATAATTCATTTACTCACATAAAATTAATATACGAATGTGTAAATTTATGCGTAAACCTTAAGTATTTACTTCAAAAGTGCTCAATACGTAGGTAGAGCTAGTATTCAGTGTAGCTTAATCGCCATATATATTTTATAACTTACTATATATAAATACCCGCTACTTAATTGGCCGTAAATGCGATGCTCGCTGTTTGTTTGTAAACAAAACGGTTTGAGCACTATAAAAGTCTTGGAAAAATGTTTACTTGAAATTTCCATTTGTGGAGGTTATTTACGAGCGCCGCTCCCATGGGTTGATGGGTGGAACTGCTGACTATCAATGCGATGCTAGTCCAACCGCACTGATGCGTTGTTCAGCACTGCATGTGGATGACTACAATGTATATATATATATATATATATATATATATATATATATATATATATATATATATATTATATATATATATATATATTATTTAAAAATATACATTACAACTTCTGTGGATGATTCAAGGTTTCATTGACACCAACAGACTATTACTGCTTAAAAATACCCCCATATTCACTTCAACTCATCAGCATCCTAAAGAAACAAAAGCAGATCGAAAAAGCGGAAAGACTTGGATAGACACGGTTAGTGAGCGGGCGGAATTTTATATTTAGCTGTCCCTTTATGAGAGAAGTTCCGTGTGATTACTTGAGTTTTATTATTTACTTATGACTTAATATTTTATTACGACTTGATAGTGCTCATTACGAAGATTAATTGTGTGTCTATTGTTTGTTTTATGTATTTAATAATAGGTTATGGCTTAAAGATGTAAGTGTTTATATGATTCGTTGGAGTGCGGGTTTTTCATGTATTACATCGAGTCGGTGTCCATAAGTTAATGTCGTCATCTGTTATTAATTGTAGTAAAAGAATCACATGTCAGCTTGATTCATCGTTTAAGCTTGGCTACAAGATGGGTCATTCTACATTTATTAATTACTTAATCGTGTGGTATCCGGTGCCGAAAGGCTGAATTGTGAGGTCGGAGTTTATGACGGGTGAAAAGGTGGATTTCAGGATAAAATACCGATTTATATGATATTTAAATAATGATAAATGAGTTTTTAATGAGTTTAGTATTTACTCAGGATTTTATAATCTTGGTATTAATCCCCCCTCTTTCTCTCTCTCTCTCTCTCACTCTCTCTCTCTCTCTCTCTCGCTCTCGCTAGATCTCTCTCTCTCTCTTTGTATATATATATATATATATATATATATATATATATATATATGTATATATATATATATATATATATACAGTGGGGAAAATAAGTGTTGGACACATCCCATTATTCTTTATTTAACACATTTCTAATGCAGCGAATGACGCGAAAATTTAACAAAAAATAGTTACTCATTTAAAAATAACAAATAACTTTAGAAATTGGAACCTTTTAATGCATAACCAAAAATTATATAATAAAAACGAGAATAGCCTGGAAAAAAAGTGTTGGACACACTAACACAATTTCATCTAATATTTAGTTGAAAACCCCTTATTGGCTATTACAGCTTTGAGACGTTTTCTATACGACGAAACTAATTTGTGACAACGTTCAGGCGAGATTTTGACCCACTCTTCAACACATACTTTCTTCAAATCCTGAATATTACGTGGATCTCGCTGGTGGACCATGATTTTGAGCTCTCTCCGTAGATTTTCTATAGGATTTAAGTCTGGGGACTGACTGGGCCACTTAAGAACATCTATTTTGTTCTGTACGAACCAATCGGAGGTTATTTTAGCAGTATGTTTGGGATCATTATCTTGTTGAAAGATCCATCCCTGTCGCATACCTAACGCATTGGAAGCAGGCAAGAGATTATTTTCAAGAATTTCCCAATATTTGGCTGAATTCATCTTTCCATCTATAATATGAAGTACCATTTGAAGAGAAGCATCCCCAGAGAATGACATTTCCACCACCAAACTTTACAGTGGGGAGGGTGTTCTTGGGATCGTGCGCTGTGCCATCTCTTCTCCATACTCGACGTACAGAGTTAATGTCGAAAAGTTCAATTTTCGTCTCATCGGAACAGATCACATTCTTCCAGTAATCATCTGTTTTCAATAAGTGGTCTCTTGCAAACTCCAGACGAGCATTAACATGACATTTTTTTAGTAATGGTGTCTTTCGAGGTGTACGCGATTTAAGACCGTTGCGTCGGAGTACATTACTAATCGTTGGTTTCGTTACTACTATCCCTGCTTTTTCCAAATCTTTCTGAAGTTCGCCTCGTGTTGTTCTCGGTTGCTGCTGAACTTTTCGTACAATCTTCCTTACTGCTCGATCCGACATCTTGCGAGGAGCTCCGGTGCGTGGACGGTTCACGGTTGAGTCATGCACCTTCCATTTCCTAATAAGGTTTCCTATGGTGCTTATAGGGATTTTGAATTGAGCAGATATACGCCGATAACCAATTCCATTCTTGTGCTCGGCAATAATCTTATCACAGACGACTTGAGAGAGTTCTTTACGTTTACTCATCCTGAGAACCTTCACGCGTGATGGCTTACTGGTGACTAACGTGTTCCAATACTTTCCAACGACGTAGAGTATGGTTGTGCTGAAAGAAAACAGAACTATTTAACTTCCGCTTGTACCTTCCGGAAGTGAATTACTTCCCTTGACTTTTTCTTTCCAGCATTATTTATAAAAAATAATAAAATATAATTTAAAACAATGTGTCCAACACTTTTTTTCCAGGCTATTCTCGTTTTTATTATATAATGTTTGTTATGCATTAAAATGTTCCAATTTCTAAAGTTATTTGTTATTGTTAAATGAGTAACTATTTCTTGTTAAATTTTCGCGTTATGCGCTGCATTAAAAATGTGTTAAATAAAGAATAATGGGATGTGTCCAACACTTATTTTCCCCACTGTATATATATATCGCTTGAAAAAACAACAATAACAAAATCTAAATTTATAAGCGATAAAAAGAAACAGTATAATTTATCTAGGGATTATGGCCTAACGGTTAAGGCACCGGACTGTGGTAAACATGGTCTGAGGTTCGATCCCTAGAAACAGTTGAACTACGCTGACGAGAGGTAATAACCTCGAAACACGCGTGTACGTAGATTACTGTTTTAAAAATAATAAATAAAGAAAAATGTTATATACGTCCAAACAAATTAAAAAAAGGGCACGACTTTCTAAGTAAATAAAAAAAATGAGCTTCGAGGCGGAGCCAATATTAACCGTATGTATCGCTTGAAAAAACAACAATAACAAAATCTATATATACAGAGAGATATGCATATATATATATACACACACACACACACACATATATATATATATATATATATATATATATATATATATATATATATATATGTCAGCCCCTTTAAGAAATTGGGTTCTTATTGTTGAGCACTTTAAAATTAAAATAGAAAGTCGGTCACCTAAGCTCTATGTTATAATAATTAGGTCACTTTGGCCGGATGTTACGACATTTAAAAAATAAATTTCTCGCGGTTGAGATTGGCCGTGAGGTTTGTTCCTTGCTAATAGAGGATGAAACACTATTGTCTGTAGGTATTAAAAAAATTATTATCGCAATAATTATAGATATATATATATATATATATATATATATATATATATATATATATATAGGCATCACCTCTTATCAAGGCCAAGAGGCCACTCAAGGATAAGGGTTAAAGAGTGTAAAGTAGAAATTGGACAATATAGTAATACTTAATAATGGAAATTCGATAAATGTGTTAACTTATATGGAACGGTTCATCAAAAACTTGTTTACGTTAGACTTGAAGACTCCAATATTGTAGTCAGCTGGAAAGCAGAAAACGGAGGATAATCCACAGACGTGCAGTTCTAAGAAAGAAGCTTTGTTCAAGGAATCTACGTTTATGTTTAGGTACAGATAAGGAGGGGTGGAATTAGTGATAGTGTTTTCTGCTAGACGAGTGTTTCTTGTGAAAGTTTGGCGAGGGCGGACCATAGATTGGAGCTCAGTCGAACACTTTCCATGAAAATAACGATAAAGCAGAGATAAACTCGCAAAATCTCTTCTATGAGAAAGAGGTTGCAGGGAAGAGAAAAGGACATCCCTTATAAGGCTACGAAGTCTATTTTGAACTCTATCAAGGCAGGATGTCCTTTCTAGCAGCTCCTGCCCAGATATGGACGTACCTGGCTCTTATATAGATAGAGAATTGCATCAGCAGCAATCTACTGGATCGATAGAAGGATTCCGCCATTTTTGCAGCTGCCTTTGCAACGGATTTAATGTATGCGTTCCATTTAAGATCAGGAGTAAAGGTCAAGCCCAGAAGCTTGTCAAAACATGAGGTCTCCCCAAGACGAGAGCCATTCATTTTAATTCATGCCAGATTGGTATCAGAACGTTGATGATGTAAAGAGAAAAGCTTGGTTTTAGATGCATTAAAAGTAACAATTCACATCTTTCCCCATTGTATCACTTGCTCAAGATCAGAGGAGAGAGAATCGGAGAGAACTTGGTCGTTTACGGTCTTAGATGTGCTACCATAGATGGTAGTGTTATCAGCAAAAATGTCTACGAATAATGTAAAGATGTGACTTGGAAGATCATTAATGTAGATAAAGAAGAGAGTTGGGCTTAGGATGGACCCCTGAGGTACTCCAGCATTAATGTTGAGAACTTATGATTTCGCATATATATATATATATATATATATATATATATATATATATATATATATATATATATATATATATATATATATATAATTGACATTGTGTGTGTTTATGTGCCTAACTGTCTCTACCAAATCACCCTGTCAATTTTTGGTCTATAAACTTAAAACTTAATATATAGAGAATTCGAACTTGTGAAGCAAATTCGATTTTTTTAGTTGGTAAAAATATCTGCTTAGGAGTCAACATTTTTAAAAATCGGTACTTGGTAGGCATAAGTCGACTAAACGTGTATCTTCTATACACGCGCACATAAACATTTATATGTTTATCTACGTTAATTTTTAAGGTTTTAGCTCATATAGTAACGAATAATGCTGAAGAGCTACAGGTTTTGGTTTCTAATCAAGCTCACGGAACTTAAGGCATACGTTTGTTTGTTTTTAACTTTTGAAATCACGACTATATATTGGGTACAATTAAAAAAGCAATAGAGAATTAGCTCTATAATTATTATTATTACGAAATCTGCACACATTTAAGTATCATATTTAAGCGTATTTTACGACCGGGCATTGCCAGGCAGTTTGCTAGTGTAGTTATAAATTTAAAAAATATCTTATAAGCTGTGAATTCAATTCTCGATCGGGCGACACACGGCACGACCCGTCATTCTTTTTTTCTCGTGAATCCGTATGATGGCTGATACACTCTTCTTGATTTCTTAGTCACTCATGATGCAGGGTGTAGGTGGCGTTTGGAGTTATGCTCTTCTTTGAATTAGGATACATGTCCCACATGGGACGTTGAGGATCTTTCTCTCAAAGTCTGTCTAGCTTAGGATCCACGATTCACACGCGTGCATAAATAGAGAGATGATCAAGTTATATATCAATCTGTATTTTTGTAAGTGAGTGCGATGTCTCTGTGAGTCCATATGAGCCTGAATTTGATGATTATTTCTGTTGTATGCATAATTCTTGCAAGAAATTTAGATTTGCATCCGTCACCCAAAAAGTACTTGAAACTATTTACGGCATCCGGCTAAACGCGATTATAGTCAGAATTGTCTGTTTTCTTGGGGGGGGGGTTATATTATGGTGTACCAAAAACGCACCAAAACGGTGTATGTTGTATAATCGTCTAAATGTTGATATGCGTACTTGGGACGAAGGGTTCATCTTGATGAGTATACGTGTCACTAAATATCTATCGTTGCTTCATCACTATTTGAACCCTAGAACCATGTTGTTGCTATTTATTTATGATATATTTATATATAATTGTTCATATGCGGGGGGGGGGTGATACATGCATTTTGGACATACCTATATGCGTCATTGATCTTGTTCACTTGGAATTCATCTTGTTTTTGGAGGAGAGGCTAGAACCTGTTTGGGCGGATATTTATTCACTTCCAAGAACGCTGGTTGGTTTCGTATAGTTTTTATACACTTTCCAGGTGTCGATCGCAGAAGAATGGAAGGTGAATATCTTTGCTTGCGTGGTTAATTCTAAGTCGCCATTCTGAGGCACGTCAGCCCCCTCCCCAGTTAAGGAGACGACCTGTTAAGCCGTCCGCTCTGCTCAATGTCCAAACTCCAATTCTCAATGATTTCCAGCTAACCTGATCTACGTAACATACACGTAGATCCGATCAGCTGACCAGATCTTACGGTAAACTTGTTTACAATATGATTTACCATATTTTGACAGTATTTCAACATTCTTCACATCCATCTCCCATCCATCTTTCCAGTTAGATAGATAAATAGATAGGTCGACATTTTCTTGTGTTCGACCTACTACATAACATCGGTTTCTTCTGACCATTTGGTTGCATTATTAGACAGTAAAGCAGACAAGAAAGCCATTCTTAACATGAAGGAAGGGAAGAGCTTTGTGCTGAAATCTTCACTATAACCTCTTCTCTACTATTATATAAAATCAACTTTGTGTCTGTGTGTCTGTGTGTCTGTAAGTTCTTTCTCTATGTTATCGAAAACGGCTCATTCGATTTTCATGAAATTTCAAACGAATGTACTTTATATGCGTGGCAGTGTTCTTAGATAGGTTTTGTACCAAAATGTCTTCAATAAGTATCGATAATTGATAATCAAAATAATCCGATGAAAGAAGGAACAGGCGATTTTGACTAAAGTTAACATCTTACACAGCCTAACATCACAAGTGCATTTGAGTAGTTTTCATTACCACACAAGCAGAAAGCCCCAACATATAAAATCAACAGTTAGTACTTTAATCTGACAGGGACGCGTTCGAAATGTATGTTTTATTTTTTGTTTAAAGCACAATTTCACAATGATACTTGATTTTTCACTTTAACTTAAATTCAAGCCATTATCGCTGCACAACCAGAAATGGCAGGCATATAAAATATACAGTAGGTCCTCTGATATGACCAAGGCGAATTCGAAATGAATGTTTCTGTTTAGAGTACAATTGAATCATGATACTTGACTTTTGCATTTTTAACTTTAATGCAACATATATATATATGTATATATGTATATATATATATATATATATATATATATATATACGTGTGTGTGTGTGTGCGCGCGCATTTCATATTTATATATATATAATATCAATATATACTTAGGATACGTGAGCTGCATCGATGCACTTATTTTTTAATCCAGCGAAGTTTAAAAGAAGTTCACAGTTAGACTAATTAGTCGAGCAAGGATCTGCGAGACGTAACAATATCGAAGCTAAGTTCGCTTGTGATGACTACTATTCCGTAATATAGCTTCATCTATATTGCATAAAACAAATCTAAAATTAATTTACCAAATATTTAATGAATTCTTTTCGAATAGTGATAATAACACTCTTAATGTTTTTTTTTTCTGATTTATTTGACATATTATTTTATATAATTTTATCTAATTATCGATCTTTTTAAAAAAAATTGTTTTCAATTTTGCTTCATAAGATTTGTCCGCGTACGTAAAAGATAACAACGTTAAAGACAGATTAATCGTAATAATAATTTCATAAACAATATCAGGCAGTCGTTAACGTTCTGTTGTGGGGTGATTATTACGTCTGCTTAACACGCATAAGGTCGCGAGTTCGATTTTTTTCGGAACCAAGAAAGATTAATTTTATTTTATATTCAGTTTCGAAAATCTCTTGTTTATATATATATATATACATATATATATGTGTGTGTGTGTGTGTGTGTGTGTGTGGAGGGGTGTTCTTGGAAGTTTTTAACCTTTAAAACTATATAAAAAAATCTATTTTTTTTTTTTATTTTTTATCATTCGTTGGAAAATTGTTTAGTAAGTCATTTAATTAATTTAACTGCAATCAATACATAAACTTTCAAAATTCACGATAGTCCTAATGTTAATTTAAGGGATCATCAGTTGTTTACTATGAAACACTGTTTCGGAAATTTCAAAACAAAATAGTATATTAAATCATGGTTTCCGAGCAGTGTTGATCAAACACTACCTCCCTTAATCTCAGGAACAAAATCTCATGTTTGATTTTGCTAACCTATTCATGTTATAAAAGAATGTCTTCCTTACCTATGAGATTCATACCTATCTCCAAATTCAAAATGGACATGTTTTTTTAATTTATCAGTGTTGTATTTATAAGATTAATCCATTTTACTACTTATCACCTCCTTCTATTATTAGTACTTTATATATTTACATTCTTATTTTTTACATATATATATATATATATATATATACATATATATATACATATATATATATACATTTACATACATTTTGTCCTAAAAAACTTAGTCTGCTCATCAGCAGAAAAGGCGGGAACATTTAAAAACACCAAAATAAAACAAGCATTTTAGTCGTGTGTAAGGCAGATATTCCTCTTTTTATCTCCATTATAAAATCTGGTTTAAATTCAGTGAGTCTATCTTTTGGCATGCTGTTATATCTTTGTCTCCGAATTGAAATAATTACTTAGCGTTTATATTACTTTAAAACGCTGTTCTCCTTCCCTCCAAAAAAGTATTAAAAAAAAAAACTCTGCTCTTTAGACTCCAGGTCTAATTTCCTCCAAAAAATATAAAAATTATATATATATATATATATATATATATATATATATATATATATATATATATATATGTGTGTGTGTGTGTGTGTGTGTGTGTGTGTGTGTGTGTACATTTACATACATAATTATACAAATATAAATTAATCGCAAAAAAAACTCAGAACAAATACATTTATTAACTTCCAGAATATTTAAGATGTGCATTAATGTTTTGAATCGGATGCAATTTACTATAGATTCTACAGTTATAATAAATATTCTCAAGTTCTATCATCGCCGCATATTACATCACTGCAAATTTGATATTACAATAAACACGATAAAAATAACAGTTCGAATAATCTATGAACTTGAAACATTGTTAGAAATTATTTTAACAAACGACACCGATGAATTGTAGTTGGTTTAGACCAACCTCTTTTTCATCACGCTGGAATATTAGTCGAGCAAGGAACTGCAAGACTACACCAAAATGTTGTGTCGAACCTAATTTTACTTGAGATTACTACTATTGTGTAATAAATCAATGAAATACTAATGAAAAATAGCAAATTTGTTGCTCTGACTGTAATAATTTGTTATATTGATCATGTTGTCAATGTTGAAGTTGTGCAAGCTGACTATGAGCTTTCTCATTGACTCTTTGTAACTTGATCTCAAATACCTTTGTCATTCAGTTATGCTTTGACAGTACCACAAAATCAAAAGTATTTCCATCGATGATATCATTATTGACTTTTGATCTGATGTCTTTTCAGACGGAATGTCCTATGTATCTTTGTCACGTGCTAGAAAGTTGTGCAACGTCTGTTTGATTTACTTTAACCCTCATAAATTGACTATGTGTGACAAAAGTGCATGGAATGAATATAATAGATTCAGGGCAAAAAGAGACGAAGTTGATTTGCCACCACTTACTCCTTGCTCTGTCAGGACTCCCAGTCTGTCATTCTACAAACAGACTTATAAACGAAAAAACATTATTATTAATAATGATTTGAGGCAAAAATATAATGATTCAAATAGAAAATGACCAAAAATTGACAATTGAGATGCCTGAAATAATTTGGACATGAAATTAATCAATGGAGGAAATATTTGTTTTGCTATCAGTATTGTCCAGATAATTTCTTTGTTGTTCATCATTAAAAGTACTCCAAACATTGATTTCCCAATTCAGAAATTGAAAAGATTGCTTGTCCCTGGTACATACAGACGAAAAGAGAGGGGGAAAGGAGGATGATTGATAGATATTTATAACATAGCAATATCATAAAACCTTAGAAGCGCACCGGTTCTCAGTCTTACAAACTGGAAGCAAGCACAACTAGATTGTTTCTCGATGTGAAAATAAACGTGTAACTTGAAGTGTGTCTTTTCAATGGCTTTGTTTTGTGTGAAGCGTATATTACCTGAAAATCAGCCGCTTCCTCAAAACTGACTCTTAACTAGAGGTCGCCGAAACGGAAAACCAGTGCAATCAGCAAAAACCTGAATAAATAGACGCCCGTCGTATCTACGTTCGAGACGTTTAAGAAGGCGATGTGATTGAGAATCGCTGTTGCGTTTTGGGCCTTTGTACGGATTCCGTGCGATAGATGATTTCCATTGGTCAAAAGTTTTAGCTACTCAGCCTTTAAAAGCCATTGGACCATTCTTCATTACTCGGGGGAGGGAGGAGAGAAGATTGGTATGTGTTCGCGATTTCTTTTATCACAGATTACATTCGAAAACGGTCAAGATTATAGGATCAACATACCGACCAACATGCAATCCGGTTTTCTATTGTTGCGACGTATGTTTATTTCAATCTCTCTTTTAATCTTTCTATTTCAATTTCCTTTTCTCTTTCAGTCTCTTTATGTCAATCTCCCTTTCTTTTTCAATCTCACTCTTTTAATCTCTTAGTTTCAATCTCTCTTTCAATCTCTTAATTTCAGTCTAGTTTGCTCTTTCAGTCTCTCTATGTCAATCTCTTTTTTTTCAATCACACTTTCAATATCTCTTTCAATCTCTCTATTTTAAACTCTCTTTCAATCCCTTTTCTTTTTTTAGTCTCTCCGTATCAATCTCTTTCTTTTTTAATCTCTTTATTTCAATCTATCTTTCAATCTACCTTTTTATTCCTTCTCTTTCAAAGTCTCTTCCAATCTCTCGATTACAATCTATCTTTTCATCAGTATATGTCACCGTGACATTTATTGGGTGGGTTTCTAACAGTATTTTGTATATTTTTTAAGTTTATCAAAACTATAAATATTTAATATTAAAAAATATAAAATATATGAATGTTTTTGAGTCGAATAAATGTTTTGAAATGAATAAATCCACTAAAATCTTTTCAAGATATGGAAAAGATACCCTTATCTTGCCTTTGATAATATTTGTTATACGTTTGTGTTTGGACCACTTTTCCTACCTCTTTTGTTTTACAAGTATTTCAATGGTGGATGCTCTGACGAACTACAAGTTCTTGTACCCCCTCGACGAAAGTACCCCGACAAACCTGACAAACAGCGACATTCCACCCCTACACAGTTGAGATCCCTAGATGTAAGAAAGCCTTCTACTCTAATAGCTTCTTCCCCAGAACTGCAGGACTTTGGAATTCTCTTCCAGTTTCCTGCTTCCCTAACTGTACTGATATGCAGAAGTTCAAGTGTAATGTAAACAGACATCTTGCTGCTCAACTCCCTACATAGTATCCCTACAACTTAGGTCCCTGATAGTAGGCCTCTAAATAAAAGTGGCAATGTGCTGTGTGTATACGTATATATGTGTGTGTATGTATATATTTATACGTATATATATATGTGTGTGTGTATATAGATGTATACGTATATATATGTGTGTATATGTATACGTATATATATGTGTATGTGTATATATATACGTGTATATATATGTGTGTATATATATATATATATGTATACGTATATATATATATGTGTGTGTGTGTGTGTACTGTTTTATATATGTGGATATATGTGTATATGTATATATGTATATATGTGGATATTTATATATATATGTAAGTATATTTATGTATATAAATATTAGAATATATATATATATATATATATATATGGGGTATATATATATATATATATATATATATATATATATATAGCTTGATTCTAATAGGTATGTTTCATTTGCAGAATAATTACTAATTGTATGTCATAAACGCATTATATATTTAGAATTCTACTATTATTGCATATGGGAAAGAAAAAGAAAAACGCGTTTTTAACAAACAAATGAACCAAATTTCAAATCTTATACGTATGCTTCATTTCTTCGAATTAATCATTCCGAGGAAGTCCTGAAATAAAGACAAAAAGTTTATCAACATATAAATAATTTTGGATTTATCTTTATATATATCTATGGGATAATTAAAACCCACACACCTAACTTTTCTATACGCCCCAATCATTTTCCTAGTAGCAACTTCACTTATAAACTCTCAAAAACTATTAACCAAATTATATCTCCCCTTATTTCTAACAATCTACAAATAAACTTATTAAGACTCTGAGGAACAAGAAACCTGTAAATAGTACTATTGCTTCTTTAAATGTTGAAAATTTATTCACCAATATTCCAGTTACAAGAAACAATAACTATTATCACCTATATAGATAATAATCCCAATCAATGCCCCCTTAAAATTAATCCTAATACCTTACGCAAAATATTGTTATCTTGTCCAACAAAAGTCTCGTTTTATGATCATCATGGCAGCATCTATGTACAAAAATATGTTGTTGCCGTGCATTTCGTTGTGGGTGCAATAGTTAGCAATTTCTACATGTGTAATTTAAAAAAAGATAGGATCTTTAGCCTCATAAAAAAACAGCAATCTACTTACTCTAATAATGATATTCTAATACTTACCAAAAAGAAAATGAAATCAGCACACTCCTATCAGCCTTACAGAAAAACTCCGTACTTAATTTCAATCATGATTTACACAAGAACAATATAATTCCATTTCTAAATGTTTTAATAGATTCGAACAATAATAAATTATCTTCTTCGACCTATAAAAAATCCCTGTACACTGAATTATTTAAATTGGAGTCTCTTACGATACAAAATGGCCGTAATCAAAAAATTCTTAATTCGAGCTAACTTAATCTCCTTGTCCCTAACTATTTTTGAACGTGAAGTCCACAATATTAAACAAACTCTAATAAATAATGGATATTCCAACCATGTTATTGACGAACAAATGAGGAAACTTAAAAAATTCTGATCGAAATAATACAGAATCCAAACCTACACCCACTATATATATAAAACTATTTTATTAAACCCAAATGCATTATAATTATAGATTAGATGGGAAAGTTTTCAAAACTATTATTAATAAATTTGTGGAGCACATAGAACCTTAACAAAAATAAAATTAATCATTCGCTACAATGAATTTAAAACCTCTAGTCTGATTATAACTGATAACTCCTCCTCCTCCTCCTCCTCCTCGATTGAGTTGTTTGATGAGACTAACTTAGTATATGAAAGTAAAGGTGAAAACATATACATAGGTTTAACTCTCACTACTTTGTCGAGATTAACAATGCGTCGTCTCGAAAACAGTACGATATTAAACCACCTGATTAACCACCATTCCTGTCATATTATATTAAGGAATATTTTAGTTGAAGAGACATATAATAATAAACGACCACTACAAAACTTGAATTACTAGAAGCATCACTAATAAAAACTAAAAAGCTTACTATCAATAAAATAAACTTTACAAATAGTAGTAGTATCCTGGAATGTGTGCAAAGTTATTAAAATAATTAACCAATGAAATAAATATAAACGTTATAAAAAAATGGCATAAATTGTTCAAAACAGTTAGATTAATCTGTACCTAACGATAAATCCAGAAGGATTGGAAAGTACTCGGACTTACGGTAAATATGGCGATTAAATCAGCCAGAACTGAAGGTCGTTATTCGGAAGTTGGAAATGAACAAAAACAGAATTAATGGATAAACATCTATTTTATTATATGCATATATGTATATATATATATATATATATATATATATATAATTACTACAATAAGAATTTTTTTAATACCTACAGATAATAGTGTTTCATCCTTTCGGGAATAATCAGTGCAGAGTGACACGATTACTACCGGTTGGGAGATTCGAATCCGGCTACGAAGACATCTCTGACTTTATTAGCAAGGAACAAACCTCACGGCCAATATCGACAATGAAAAATAACGTTGAAATTTTAAATTTATTTTTTAAATGTTGTTACATCCGGCCATAATGATCTAATGATTATAACAGCATGATCTATGCATGCGAGCGCGAGCTTAGGTGACCGACTATATATATATATATATATATATATATATATATATATATATATATATATATATATATATATATATATATATATATATATACGGGGTAGAACGACTTTTATATATATATATATATATATATATATATATATATATATATATATATATACGGGGTAGAACGACTTTTATATATATATATATATATATATATATATATATATATATATATATATATATATATACGGGGTAGAACGATAAAATTGTTGCCCTAGAAAAGGTGACATGATTCCATTTCCGTTTGATAAAAACTTGTTTTCTTTTCTTTTTTTTTGCAAACTATCACAAGTTGGGCAGTTGTGTACAAATCCCAAGAAAGATAGGAGCCTTCTATCATGTCTGAAAGTGATACAAGGTTAAACGACACATGCTCTCTATCGATCCGAGTTATAAGAATAGGACCATCGTCAACATCCTCAAAATGCATCGCTGGATTGCCAGAAATAGCAGGGGCATGCAAATGGGTGATGAAAAAAGAGTTTCCGGCCATGATCATGGTCTTTGGTGAGGTTTCAAGTGAGGGCAAGATCATGCCACCTCACATATTCGATGTCGGCTTGAAAGACAACATAAAAGTGTATCTGGATGTGCTGAAGATTGTGGCGATCCCCTGGTGCGATCAGGTGCAATCATTTGGTCATATGTCGAGAACATCAGAAACAATATCAAAGTAAGTCTAGAATAAACCTAGAACCCCATCCTCCAACGTAAACCCCTACTACCAGGTCTCCTTCTCCAATATCAGGGGTCTACTTTCCAACCTTCCAGAGGTTGAAACACAATTACAGGAGACGAAACCGGACATATTCTTTCTAAGTGAAACTGGCATAGGGCCAACCACTTCGCTAGATGAATTCATAATTAAAGGATACTCCAACTTAACATCTAAATCTGACCCCCAAGATCGCCATGGGCATGGAATATGTGCCTACATCAAATATGGCTTTCCATATGGTAGGGATATCTCCAGAGAAGACCCTAATTTACCTCATATGTGTTACACTAGATACACCACTGCATTTATATTTGCCCTCTATCGCCCCCACAACAGTTGGGTTACTATCTTTAAGAGCATATCTGAGAAAATAGACCACATACTTCGGCTAACATTCACATTTGCGGTACCTTCAATGTTCATAATGTGGAATTGCTGACCCACTCAAATAAAAACAATGACGAGGGGAGGTTCTGTCATGATTTTGCCACTGCCTATGACCTGACTCAGATTGTTCACGAACCCACCCGTGTGCCCGATATTACCGGTCAATATGCAAGTCTTCTAGACCTTTTCTTTACAACTTCCCCTGAGTTATGTTCATGTTCCGTTCTATCTCCTCTGTGATCCTCTGACCACTCTGTTGTAGCAGTTAATATAAAAATGAAATGTAATGAGTCTTCAGACTACCTCTCCCCCGTACTGTATAACGATACTCTATGGCTGACTGGGATAGCTTCCGTACATTAATATCTGACCTACCTCTGCATTCCATGTTTAAAAAGGATGTGTCCTCTATAGTATAAAACCTGACCGAATGGTTAATTGTAGGCATAGACCGATTCATTCCATCCCAAAAATTCCAACAAAAACCTAACAGCCAGCCATGGTTCGCCCCAGAATGTGCTGCTGCCATCGTGCACAAAATCATTTTTTTCATAGCTACCAACGTAATAGATGTACTGAGACTAAAGCTGCTGTCAGGACTGCCAGCAACCACTGTAAAAGAGTAATAAAAAATGCAAAGAGCTATATGCTCAGTCCGTTTAATTCAAAGTAGCTGAGCAGCGGCTTGGTTCCCACCAGTTTTAGCAAATAGCAAACAGGATCCTGAACAGAAGCGTGCGTTCTATCCCAACTATCATCAATGGACTTGAGGTCATCTCGTCAGCATCAGACAAAACCAGACTATTTGCCAAGAACTTTGCAGCTAATTCTACCCTATGCGACAAATCCCCGTATTTCCTCCTATAACAGACAACACGTTATGCAACATACAAATATCCGTGCGTGAGGTTACCAAGCTAATCAAGAACCTTGATTCCAGTAAAGCAACTGGCCCTCACAACATTCTAGTTATAGTGCTGAAAAAGCTTCAACCAGAACTTGCTCCAATACTTACAAAACTGTTTAAGTGTTGCCTTAAGCAGAAGTGCTTTCAAACACCCCGGAAAACCTCATCAGTATGCCCTGTATTTAAGAATTCAGGTGAAAAGTCATCTCCCTCTCATTACAGACCAATAAGTCTCCTGTGTGTCATGAGTAAGTTGTTGGAATCCATTTTAAATGAAGAAGTAGTCAACCACCTCAACAGAAACAACCGTCTTAGTGACATGCAATATGGTTTCCACTCTGCAAGATCTACAACAGATGTGCTAACAGTTATATCTCAAAAGACTAGTGAATAGCTTGACAAATGCTTCCTTTCCAGGGTAATTGCTCTTGACATATCAAAGGCCTTCGATAAGGTATGGCATAAGGGCCTACTTCACGAGATTTCCAGCTACAGTATCACTGAAAATGTTTTCTCAATCATTAAATAATTTCTCTCTGATAGCTTCATAAGAGTAGTGGTTGATGGGCAGAAATCAGAGGTCCACAGTATTAATGCTGGAGCCCTCAGGGTTCCATCCTGGACCCAACACTCTTCCTGATCTACATCAATGATCTCCCAAAACACATACTTAAATCATTCGTTGCCATATATGCTGATGACACGACCATCTATGGCAACACATCAAAGGCCGTAAATGACAAAGTTCTCTCTAATTCTCTCTCTCCTCTGACCTTGAGCGCGTGGTACAGTGGGGGAAGAGGTGGCTGGTCACTTTTAACGCATCCAAAACCAAGCTTCTATCTTTACATCGTCAACGCTCTGATCCCCATCTGGCATCAATTGAAATGGACGGCTCTCGTCTTGGGGAGGCTCCATGTTTTGACAAGCTTCTGGGTTTGACCTTTAGTCCTGATCTTAAATGGAACACCTACATCAGGTCTGTTGCCAAGGACGTTGGGAAAATGGTGGGATCTTTCTACCGCTCCAGAAGATATCTCATTATTGATGCAATTTTCTATCTGTATAAAAGCCAAGTACGTCCAAGGATGGAGTACTGCTGCCACATCTGGGCAGGAGCTGCTAAAAACAGCCTATAATGCCTTGACAGAGTACAAAATAGACTTCGTGGTTTAGTGGGGAATGCCCTGTTCTCTTCCCTGCAGCCTCTCTCACACAGAAGAGACGTTGCGAGCCTGTCTTTGTTTTATCGTTATTTCCATGGCAAATGCTCGTCTGAGCTCTAGTCTCTCGTCCCCCCCTCGCCAATCTTTCACGAGAAACATCCGTCTGGCTGAAACTACTTTCAATAATTTTCCCCACTTTTTATCTGTGCCTAAATCCAAACGTAGATTCCATGAGCCGTACTCTTTCTCAGAAGTGCACGACTGTGGAACTCTCTTCCGTTCGCCTGTTTCCCACCTGACTACAACTTGGATGTCTTCAAATCCAACATCAACAAATTCCTGACAAACCGCCCCCTTAAGTAAGACACTCTATCAAATCTCCAACACTAATGATTACTACAATACTATCTCATTGATTACTGTACACGCAATAACCCTTATCCCTTAGTGGCCTCCGGGCCTTGATAAGTGGTGATCCCCATGTAAAAAAAAAGTCGGATCGCCACTATCGGTCGAGTATTCACCGAGCTACCTGACCCGCACTGAGGCGGTGATTAAGGCTGAAGGCGGCTACATTGAATAGATGTACAATAAAAGTTTTAAATAAAGCTGTTGTGTTATTTTCTTTAGGGCGATAACGTTATCGTTCTACCCTATATATATATATATATATATATATATATATGTGTGTGTGTGTGTGTGTGTGTGTGTGTGTGTGTGTGTGTGTGTGTGTGTGTGTGTGTGAATAAACAACACGGAATTTTTAACATTTTATCCCTGTAAAGAATCGTAAAACAAAGTCCATGCTGTTTAGCTTGACGATTTCCTACGAAGATAAACCGTGAAAATTATAAACTAAGTTTCCTTGTAATATTGTATGTGCATACATGCAATGATATTTATATGCGTATATGTGTGTATGTGTGTGTGGTGTAAATATATTAGTCCTCGCGCAAAAGAGCAGGACACAAAATATTTTGAATAATAATAATAATAATAATAATAATAATAATATAACAATAACAAAGACTTTCGCTGACGAGGACTACTATTGAGCGTAACCAGTTATACAGTTCTTTTGAAATTTTCATCTCTATTTTTCTCGTTATGTACTGAATATTTGTTAATGAAACCGATATGAAATATATTCCTTGTCAAATTTTAAAGATTTTCTATTCTGAAAGAAGTTTTTTAAAATTTAATCTAAAAAGTTATTTTAAAGTTTTTGTTAAAAAAATTCAGATTTTCTCATTATTCAGACCTGTATTACAAAGAGGAGGCTGCAAAAAATGAGTTGTGGTGTGAGGAGAAATACAAACTGAAACAGAGAGAATATTCAGACCTGCAATAATACAAAGAGGGGGTTGAAAAAATGAGGTGTGGTGTGAGGAGAAATACAAACTGAAATAGAGAGAAGGAGACTTTTAAAATATAATCTTAAAAAGAAAAGATACAAGTTAGAAAAGCATTTCATCCAAGGCATGAAAATTGTTAAACAAAATGCTTTTACTATAGGCTTTAAAAATAAAGGTACAAGATTCAATTTGAAATTTATTTATCTTCAAGTTGAACTTTTCTAAATTTTACAAAGTAAGGTATAAAAATTTAATTTAAATCAAAAAATTACCTTGGATTTATTTTATGTAATGTACATTTTGTTGCAATTTAAAAATTATCTTTCATCTAGCAATTAATGATATAGATATAAAATATTCAATGATTTTTTTAAAAGTGCAACAGAATATACATTACATGAACTTTTGACTTTGACCCCTATTATGACCCCTTAAAATTTACTGTTTAAGACTCAAATCAAGTTATTAAGTTTGATCCATGTCCAAGGAACCTATATCTAAAATTTCAAGTGTTTAGACCCAAAATTGTCGGAGGAGTTTGATAGAGTTCTCAAAAGTCAAGTCGTTGAACTTTGACCCCTTAACAGACAAATTTCTGGCCGAAAACCGATCACATCGATTTTCCCAAAGCTCAGTTCCCTGTATATCAAATTTCGAGTTTTAGACTAAAAATTGACAGAGTTATTGCATAGGGAAATGTACACAGACAGATAGACACACAGACAGACACACAGACACACAGACACGTTCATTTTTATAGGTATATAGATTATGCTCTAGGTTGGATATATAAAAGTTGCTAAAAGTGGGTGCCTATACGGACCCGATTGCTACCCCATCAATTTGGGTGTAAATGTTGCCTTTATGATCATAAAAGGGTACCTCGGTTGTACATATTAGTAATATTTTTTTAGGATCGTAGGATTGATTTTCAGTGAAGGGAGAGGTGGATTATTGTATATAATGTCCATGATGATATCAATAGTTTCGTGAACTGGGACGTTGGTGAAGAGGTTTTTTACGTCTAGTGATGTTGTTATTAACTTTTGTTGTTTGGAGAATTTGTATAAGTTCTTCGGTAGCTTTTTCGCTGTATGTGCTTTCTAGGTAAGGGGTTATGAGTTCATTGATTGTTTTATAGACATCCGCAGTCAATAATAAAATCCAATTTATCATCTACTACAAGAAATTAAAACGTGCTAGCTTTATAATTAAAAAACGACACTTCCCGGGCAAGAAACTCAATCGATCAAACCAATGTAGTCTATCAATTCAAATGCCTCTTGGGCGAATGCATCTCCGACATCAATAGCTACATTGGACACACGACTAATACATTATGCAGACGATTGACCTGACACATTGCGGACACAAGCTCAATTCCTCAACACCTAAAACCACATGCCTCCCCCACATTCTCAGTTTAGATTGGTCCTAGTGGAAAATACAAAAATTCTCCATATGGTTTCAAACGTTAAAAGATTAAAAATACTGGGAGCACTATATAAAAAAAAAAAAAAAGTAAACTATATACATTTTGAAAATAGTAGAAACATTTGAAGTGTCTTGGTATGTAATCATCCAATGTATATGTATACACACTTATAGTTATATATATATATATATATATATATATATATATATATATATATATATATATATATATATTGTGAAGTAAAGTTAGAAATAATTATAAAAATAAATAAATAAAATTTATACCATCTTGTAAGTTACACTTATAAAAGTATTGTACATTTATCTTAGGCACGTTCCTAACACATTAAAAACGTATATATATATATATATATATATATATATATATATATATGAATATGAGCAAACAGTTAAAAAAACACTTTGAAATGAGTTAAAACATATTTAATCTGAAAAGGAAACACTAGATAAATGGATAGTCCTTAATCCGCGGAGTTTTTTCCTTGCACACATTTTTGTGAATTATTCCATGGATTATTATGGGCCATCTTCTTCCAATTACGGGATTTCCTTGGATTTTACCTGTAGAAATGGAAATTCTTTTAACTTTCTTGAAGTTTTACATTTGGATTTTACCGTCACTGGATTTTTTATCTTCCACCAGACTATCCATTCATGTGTAATCACCTTTTTCTTCACCATATTCCCTCTGCTCCACTTTTTTTTGTTTTCAAGTAAAATCTTTGACTTATTTGTTTCATTAAATACTTCTGCATGCAAAATCCGATCCCGCATTTTGCTAATTCCGACCCTCTGATGAGAAGAAAAGTATTTCTTCGAAACTCCGCGGATTAAGGACTATCCATTTATCTAGCGTTTCCTTTTCAGATTAAATATGTTTTTAACTCATTTCAAAGTGTTTTTTAACATATTTTATTAACTGTTTGCTCATATTATAAGCTCAATTTCTTATTTGGTTTTATCGAGCTTTTACATCTGGCTGAGATAATTTTATAAATATTAATTCTTTAATATTTATAACATACTTTAATTTTACCATCTTGGATCATTTTGGTAAATTCAATTGTAATTTTTATTTTATATATATATATATATATATATATATATATATATATATATATATATATATATATTACACAGGAGACGCTTCACTAGTTCAGGGGATTTAAATATAATTTTAACTGAAGCATATAAACGAATCCGGATTTTAAACAAACAAAAATGAAAACTGCCTGAAGACGACTGTTGAAAACTCAGTCGAAAGTACTTGCAAAAAACAACCAAAGAAAGGGACCAAGGCGACTGTGGAACTTCCTTACCCAGATTCAACCGAGAAACAAAAAAGAGAATTAGAGAAATTGAAAAACTACAAAGAAAGCTTATTAAGCAAGAACACTCCGTGCTATTTAACAAGATTTGTCTGAATTTATATATATATATATATATATACATATATATATATATATATATATATATATATATATATATATATACATGTGTGTGTGTGTGGTGTTTTCTTTTTCTTTTTCTATTGACTAATATTTACTTATTCCCCGTTTACTTATTTTCTCTGCAATCACTAAACTAACCGCATTCTAAATATCGATCAAATTCATTCCCAATTTTTCGACCCGTTTTCTTACCGCATTTCCTCAACCGTCTTATATCGTGATCTAGGTAAATATAGATTCAGGCCCTAGCACTGAAAAATAACGTCATGCTTGACGTCATATCAAGCAATAAGTGTAGAACAATAAGACGGTCGATAATAAGAGATTTACACAAAGTTTTTGTTTACAGATTTTTATCTACTACTAACATGATTAACTTTATAGCAGTTTCGGGACAAGATCACAGTGTAGTATCTGTTCTTCAGATGCTCCACTTCAATTTCTTGTTCTCTGTCAGTGGAGGAGAAATACTTTACGACTGAGACAATTTTTATTTTTGTTCCTTTTCTCCACATTAAAAAACGACCCTGGTGTCTAACTCTGTCCCGTGGGAAGGCATTGTACCAATTTACTATGCCTCCCCACGGGACAGAGTTAGACACCAGGGTCGTTTGTTAACGTGGAGAAAAAGTACAAAAATAAAAATTGTCTCAGTCGTGAAGGATTTCTCCTCCACCGAAAGAGAACAAGAAATAGAAGTGCAGCATCTGAAGAACAGATACTACATTTTTATCTTGTCCCGAAGGCCAAGTAAATAGGAACTTTATAGCAGTCTTTCTAATTTTTTTGTTTTATAGAAGTCGCTTTTCCTCGAATTTTATAAGTTAAAAAATGAAATGCATTCTACATTTTTTTACCCAACCATAAAAGAAACTAATAAAAACTATTTACGCTTTGTATTAATAAAATAGACGTTAACTTTTTAAAGAAATCGCAAAACAAGGAAGCACCAAAAGATTTTATGAATATTCCTATTTACATCTATTATATTTGAAAATATTATTTTTCTCAAAAAAGTCCGAAAATACGCACATTTATTTGGATAAAAAAGAACAAGTTTGCCAAACTATTTTCTTATTAAAACTTATGCTACCACATTTTTATATGTTTTCCTCCTTGCTTTCTTCCTTCTGAATTATCATCGATCGCTCATTTACTTTGTTGGTTTCCTCTTTAAAAATTTTCTTTTTGTTTTCTCTGTCGAGTTATTATCGATAAAACACTATAATTTCATACAAAAAAAAATCAGCAAAAATTGAGAAAATAAACATGTAAGAAACACGCATTTTCTTGTTTCTTTGTTATTTCGTTCAACCCAACTGAGCCACAGCAACTCCAGTATATATATATATATATATATATATATATATATATATATATATATATATATATATATATATATATATATATATATATATACTTATTTCCACAGCCAGACACTGTCGCAGCACACAAGAGCCATGAGAGTCAACAAACCAGAAGTCCAAGACTTGAGTTTCGCCCTCATTTGAGACACATCCGAAGTCGGCGAGCACTCTACCAACTGAGCAAACACGCAACACACACACAAGAAAGCCTATTAACACACACACAGATCAAGCAAACCGCGACGAAAATCCGGCAGTGGAATGAACAGACCTCGTCTTGAACAAGAGACGTGGTCATCGCAACCAGCTATAACCCAAGCCGACGTCTCACAAGTAGAAATTTTATACTCGTAAGGTCGATGCCATCATGACACGCCGACCAAATGCATCAGTGATAATGAGTTCAAATCCTATCTGATTTCTTCTAATATATCTCTCACTAATATCCCGGATAAAAAGGACGAATAGGCATTTTGGTTAAGCAGCAAATAAAAAAAAAGCGGTTGAATGTATATTAATCAACAAATGTTTTAATATATTCTTTGTGTTTCGATTAAAAATAAGACTAGGTTGATATGCCGTAAAGATATCAACCAATACAAGCCAATCAACGAATCATTTACAATTGTGTTTAAATAGCATTGAAACGGTCCCTATGCCGTAAACCAGACGCATCAGATTAATCAATGAATCTTTTGAAACGATTGGATACCTTCCGTAAAAAGATGACGGACAAAAAATTCACTTCGACAGTGTTAATACGGGTATTTATTTATGCATAAATTTAAAGTGCATTTTTATTTATACAGATATATGTGTGTGCGTGTGTGTATGTATATAAAACAATAATGGCATAAATATCATAACACTATACAACTACTGTTTAGTTTTTTCGGATTTATGTAATCATGCCCAAGGTCTTGTTCTCTTTTTTTTTTTAAGTTCTTATGAGTTATTATTCTTCTGGTGAGTCAGGGCGGAAAATATTAACAAATTGACATAATAATTATATATATATATATATATATATATATATATATATATATATGTATATATATACATATATATATGCATATATATATATAATTATATATATATTTATATATATAATTATATACATAATTATATATATATATATATATATATTATATAATTATATATATATTTATATATATATAATTATATATATATAATTATACATATATATATAATTATATATATAATTATATATATATTATTATACATGTATATATATAATTATATATATATATAATTATAATTAGGAAATAATTTTTTTCTTCTTTACCTGCATTTGAAGCGTTGTATTCGTTGAAAATTTAAAATAATTACGTATATAAATTAATACGTTTTGAAAGCTGAAAACAACGCATTTTTTTAAATATATAAACAAATTTATTTGCTTATATCAGATATATTTCGATGTTAAACATCCTTATCAATGTAAAGTTTTTTTTCTTTTTTTGTTTGTTTGTTTTTTCTTGGCCGCATGGTGGAATCCTACCTGCGAGGGTGATGGTAGTAGCCCGATGTTCTCGGTAACGGCTCGATATTTAAATAAAAATAAAAACAGTCATCAGCAGGGTGTCGCGTTAGCCGCGCAAAATTGAATTAGGAAAGAATTTAAAATATACATTAAACCGCGTTAGGTGATGATAAGTTAAAATATATAAAGTCGATGAGAAGTCGATTAAATATATAGGTCGATTAAAAATTCGAGTATTAAAATCAACAAGTTCGTGGGTTATACTGGCAAAGTCCGTCCCTTACGTGCTACGCAAGACATTTTAACACATTGATGCTTTTCTCGAGTGCAATATTATTTATAGTAGAGTCATACATTAGAATGTATGACGCTTCAAGAATTTAAAAAAAAAATCTAGATTATTTTCATGTTGCACATTTTTTGTGTTGTCGACGAGGATTTTTCTAAGATTGGAAGGGGACAGTTGTGTCTTTTATTAAATGCTGATATATAACGCTAGTATTGTTTAAATGCATAGTGATTCGCCGGGACAACGTTGTCGTTGTATGCTCAATGTATGTAGTATTCTTGTATTTATTTTTGGAATTACATTCTCCTAGAGAGCATTTAAATTTATACACTACATTTGAATTTTTACACTACATTAGTTTGTTCCAACGTTTTTATAGCCGGTAATGAGTTGTTTCTAACCATGAGGTTTTGTGTTCTAAACTTCTCGTAGTAAATAATGAATTTAATTTTAGAGTTGCTGTCAATCGGCGTTAAATATCTACGAGCAATAATTTTAATTGCGTTTTCTTCAATTCTGAAGTTAGGTGTCATTTGATTTGGTAAAATATATTAATGGAGTTTGCATTACGGCGCTGGGATTCAAGCGATTGTAGCATTCGTTCTATTTCTTCACCATTAATATTTTCGATTTTGATATAAAAAAGATTTTAAGGAAAATAGAAAAGAATCATAAACCAAAGTATCTTCGTTGCTTTTAATGTCTGCTTGAATATATATATATATATATATATATATATATATATATATATATATATAATTTTTACTATGATACATTAGTGTTTCATCCTTTCGGGAATCTTCAGTCTGGGTGTCACGATTAATACCAGTCGAACGATTTGAACCCCGCAACACGAGACATCTCTGACTCGATTAGCGAAGGCCTAATCCATTTGGCTACCATTAACCGCGTGAAATAACGTTGAATTTAAACATCTTAATTGTAAATGTTCATTTACGTCAGTCAAAAAGTGATCTAATCGTTATACGATATATATATATATATATATATATATATATATATATATATATATCATTCAAACACTACCGTGTTTGAATATATGTTTAAGTGGCAATTTGAGTCATTTAGAACTGCTGTAAAGCTTCAGCGCTCACTCATTTTTCGACCAAGTTTCAAACAATTATTACAGATAACCTTCTCAGCTATATTGTGAAAAAAAAAGTTTCAATTTTCGTTTTGTAAAACAAAAGTTGTGATGAATTTAGTGGTGTTCAAAATCGTAAAATTCTTAAGGAAGTAAGCGAGGTTTTTTTATGACTGGTTTCCATAGCAACCACGATTTGACCTCTGAGAAATCTACAAAACTCCTCTGCCAATTTTGGGTCTAAACACTTGAAATTTTAGATATAGATTGCTTGGACATAGATCTAACTTAATAATTTGATTTGAGCCCAAAACAATAAATCTTAAGGGGTCATAATAGGGGTCAAGGTTTTAAAAAAAAAAAATTGACCTACGCGGTCTCTACCAAATTACTCAGACAATTTCTGGTCTAAACATTTGAAATTTTACATAAATGTTATTTAGATATAGGGCAAGCCTTTTAATCGGTTTGGCTGACTAGAAAAAATGTACAAAAGCTTTGGAATTCAACATTCTTCAACTGACAAAGTTTTTGAAAATGTAAACAACCACTTGGTATGTGGTTTTGATTTGATAATTGTAAAGATGTGTTAATATAAATAAATGAATGCGGGTTCCATCCTGGGCCCAACTCTTTTCCTGATCTACATTAATGATCTTCCAAATCACATCCTTACATCATTTGTAGACATTTATGCTGACGACACTACCATTTATGGTAGCACATCTAAGACAGTAAACGACCAAGTTCTCTCCAATTCTCTCTCCTCTGATCTTGATCACGTAGTACAATGGGGAAAGGAGTGGCTGGTTACTTTTAATGCATCTAAAACCAAGCTTCTCTCTTTACATCATCAACATTCTGATCCACATCTGGCATCAATTGAAATGAATGGCTCTCGTCTTCAGGAGGCCTCAAGTTTTGACAAGCTTCTGGGCTTGACTATTACTCCTGATCTTAAATGGAACACGTACATGAAATCTGTTGCCAAGGCCGCTAGAAAAATGGTGGGATCTTTCTATCGATCTGGTAAATATCTCACTGCTGATGCTATTCTCTATCTATATAAGAGCCAGGTACGTCCAAGGATGGAATACTGTTGCCACATCTGAGCAGGAGCTGCTAGAAAGGACTTGTCCTGCCTTGATAGAGTTCAAAATAGACTTCGTAGCCTCGTAGGAGATGTTCTTTTTCTCCTCCTTGCAACCTCTATCTCACAGAAGAGATGTTGCGAGTTTGTCTCTGATGTATCGTTATTTTCATGGAAAGTGTTCGACTGAGCTTCAATCTATGGTCCCCCCTCGCCAAACTTTCACAAGAAACACTCGTCTAGCTGTAAACACTATCAATAATTTCCCCCACTCTTTATCTGTGCCTAAACCTAAACGTAGATTCCATGAACAAAGCTTCTTTCTTAGAACTGCACGCCTGTGGAATTGTCTTCCGTTTTCCTGCTTTCCGGCTGACTACAATATGGTTGTGTTCAAGTCTAACGTAAATAAGTTCTTGATGAGCCGTTCCATATAAGTTATCAAATTTACCAAATTTTCATTACTAATGATTACTGTACACTCTTTAACCCTTATCCTTGAGTGGCCTCTTGGCCTTGATAATGTGGTGATGCCTATGTAAAACAAAAAAAAGACAAAGAGAGAAAGAACAGCGGAGGAAGTCGAGACGGGTGTCATCAGTCGTCAACAAGCCACTTAACCTCTCTCTCTCTCTCTCTCTCTCTCTCTCTCTCTCTCTCTCTCTCTCTCTCTCTCTCTCTCTAGCATACTCTGAAAGTATTGTGGAGAGAATAAATTCTCATTTTTTTATATACCCAAAATTGACAATGTCTGTTATATATATTCGTCGCGCATTTTTGCACTCGATTTATGAAGTATATAGACAACACAGTAAAAGCAATATAAGTACAGCATAACGTAACACAAATAGACTCATTAAAGTCATCAAACCAAAGTTTCACGAATATAAAGAACATATTTGTACTAAATATATGCACACCAAAACATTAGTTGCATTTCGGTACATTTTAAGAATAGATATCTGTTATCAATTACGCGTATCACCGGAGACTTCCGAAACTGGCGAATGTTAACGACTTTCACCTAACAAACAAAATGTATTATTAACCTTTACTCTAAACTCGCACTAAGCTAATCTTTTTGCAACGGTAAATAAAAAGTAACTTAAAAATTTCAAATAAAAAATTGCAAAAGTAATAAATATGCGTAAACTTCGGAAATATTTTTCTAATTGATTGTAAAAACCGTCGTCCGCGAAGAGACGTTGCGAGCCAATCTATGGTCTCATCTTGCCAAACTTTCACCAAAACACTCGACTAACTACAACCACTATATACGATTTTCCCCACTCTCTATCCGTGGCTAAATGTAAACGGAGATTCTACGAACAGAGCTTCTTTCTTAGAACTATCCGCCTGTGGAACACTGTTCCGCTCGCGTGCATCCCGGTTGACTACAATATGGTAGCCTTCAAGTCATATGTAAACAAGTTCTTGTTGAGCCGTCCCCTTAAATAATCAAATTCTACCCAATTTACTCCATTAACAACTACTACACTACAACCTATCATTCATTAACCCTTATCCTCGAGTGGTCTTCGGGCTTTGATAACTGGTGACTCCTTTGTAAAAAATAAGTAACAGCTTATTTTGCATTAGTATATTTGTCGGTTTGTATTCTGAACTGGTTGCATTACAGCTGTGAATCTCTGGATCCTAATTGCTAAAAATATCCCAAACATATTGCAAAAAAATTTATCGCACGCAATATCGTTCTTAGGTTATACGCGTAAATATCAAAGTATTTCCAAACAGTCCAAATATAAACAGCATTAATAATATCCTCGAACCTAAGTGACTAAAATATCCTCAAACCTAAACCTCATAACTATCCTGAAGCTAAACGTTAGAAATATCCTCGAGACTGAACATCATAAATACTCTCGAAGCTAATCAGTTAAAATATCCTCGAAGCTCAGCTAAAACACTCTCGAAGTTAATTGGCTAAAATATCTTCGAATCTAAATTTCATAAAACATAAATATCCTCGAAGTTAGACAACTAAAATACCTAGAACCTAAACAGCTAAAATATCCTCGAACCTAAACATCATAAATATTCCGAAGTTAAACGTAATGAATATCCTGGAACCCAAACAACTGAAATATCCTTGAAGCTAAACAGCTAAAATGTTGTCACGGTTGTTAACGCGCTATACGAAAAGACAAAGGGACTCATCTTTATGCGCTATACAAAAGACGCATGCGTAAATTGCTTCAGCGGATATGCACTACTAATATTGTTATAATCATTTTTTTATATACCTACATACACTAGTGTTTTATGCGTGCGAAATCGTCAGTGCATGAAGTGACAATTCCTACCGAGGATTCGAACCAAGCCACGAAGCTACTTTTGACTCCTTATGCTAACTCGTTCCTTCCGGGACACTGACAATTGTCACGAGAATTAAAGGAAATTCACAATCTATAAATGTCAAATGCAGGCGCACTCAATAAACATACGAGAGTATTCGAACGAGTGGAAATCGTGAATGTTGCATAAACGCTAGTGTACTGCTTTTTTAGTTTTTATTTTCGAGACAGTGCTACATTTTAATACACATAAAGGAACTTAATAATAATAATAATAATAATAATAATAATAATAATAATATACTAACCTAAACTAGGGAGAGTACTCTTTAAGTATATAAAAAGTCATCGTAAGATTATTTTATGCATATAGAAACTTAGGGTGTGGGGGCGGCTTTGTCCGGGCGTAAAATACGCTTAAATATGATATTTTAATTTTTCCAGATATATATTATTATAGAGTCGTGATTTCAATATAAAAAATGTGTTTAGATGCTATACAGTATTCAAAGCTGGTGACGTTACCACTTTACAAACGTGACACGCATATGAACCGATTGAAAATTAAAAATACACTAAGATGTATGTACAAAATGTTTAACGCTTTTTTTTTTCAATTTTGACCCATTTCTGGCTTCTTAAAAACAATTTTAACCGACTAAAGACAAAAAAAAAGAACGGCCCGTAAAAATCCAATCATTTGAGGCTCCTAGCGCCGCTCTGCGGCGTTTAGTTTCGGAGGAGATATAATGTGAAAATATGGAGACAGGCAGACCGACAAACAGACATATAGTCGTTTATATATTAGATTATTCATTTGGAAGTCTATAATACGTGAAATAAAATAGGATCCAGACAAAAGCCAACATTCGGAAACCAAAAATCTTTCAAAAGTGAAAAAAGAAAAAATGTTCTATTCTTACGTGAGATGAGCGGCTTCAATATTGTATTGCACCCATTATCAAAATATACGTAGTATTGCTAAGGGAAAACTCATTCACCGAATTCTATTTGATACTTTATTCTTTATCGCAGACTTTTCCACGCTATTTCTCCATCATTCCCAGCAAAGAGCCATTTTTATTTCCTCTTGAATTTTATAAATTACTAGCAGGCCGCCTGATGTTGCCCGGTCGTAAAAGACGCATAAATATTATATTTTAAGTAATGCAGATTATTTTTTATTTATTATAAACGGAAATACCGTAGGTATTAAACGTAACGTTAAATTCCTTTAAAAAATGAAATTAAAAAACAGAAAGAAACTAAGACATGTGCATACGAGTATTATGGAGTTTTTTTCTAAACAGTTCACTTCTTGTAAATAAAAATATATATTCGAGCTGAGACCGAAACTAAAATCTTGAGACTCTGAGTCAAGTGCGATAACCATTAGGCCAGCGTGTCATGATCTCTCAAAGTGTTTTTTTCTTAACATAAGGAATCTGTTACGTGAACGATTCACGATTGCGCATTCGTGAAACTGTTTACGAACAGTTAACACACGTCTGATGGCCTCCCACTTACCAATTTTTCCATTTTGACCCCTTAGCAGCCATTTTTCTGGATAAATACGTATAAAAAAGTTTTCCACGTTTCTTAATACCGTATATACCAAATTTCAAATCTATTGATGAAAAGTTCGTTAAGTATATAGGTTGAGAAGTGTCCTCACACAGACACGCATTCTTATATATATATATACATACATATATTTCATGGCGGATAATCTATTTATACATATATAGAGAGATTTGTTGTTGTTGTTGTTGTTGTTGTTGTTGTTGTTGTTGTTGTTGTTGTTGTTGTTGTTTTTAACGATAAATACGCCTCGAAGCTCATTTTTATTTACTTAGAAAGTCGCCCATAATTTATTTGGACGTATATAACATTTTTTTTTTACTACCTCTCGTCAGCATAGCTTGACTGTTTCTAGGAATCGAACTCTAGACCATGTGTATCACAGTTCCGCCACAAACTCCTAGATGACTTTACTGTTTATTTTTATCGTTTATAAATTTAGAGTTGTTGTTGTTGTTGTTTTTTTTTTGTTGTTTGTTTGGTTTTTTTTAACGATAAATACGTTTAAATGGTGGCTTCGCTTCGATGCGCATTTTTATTTGGACGTTTATGATATTTTATTTATTTTTTATTATTTTCAAAACATATATATAAATAGATTATCCACCATGAAAATGGTCGTAGACGTGAACGTACGTAGACGTAGACTTTATGCGCCAGATAATGAAAACGCGACTCTAAACAGAATCCAACAAACTATACTTAATGTTAAATCTTTAAGTTGCTTCCAGTAATAAAGATATGTGGTAGATTAGACATCGAGATACGATTTGAACGAATGCTAAAAAGCAAATGGTTCTAATTCTCTTTCTTTCCATGGTTCGTTATGATAGGTTCTCTTCGTCACTTCCTAAAGTTAACAGATTTTAACAGAAAGATGTTCCTATTTACTTGTCTCCTCACGAGGATAGAGTTAGAACGCAATGTGGTTTTTAATGTGGGGAAAATCCAGCTCCCCAAACAGAATAGGAACAAAATAAAAACCGTCTCAACGATGAAGATGTTAATGCAAAGAATTTTTAATCCATGGAAATTTTTCAAGCTCCGGAAAGTATCACGTGAAAATGAAAGTGAATGACAACACATCTAGAAAAAGAGGGTTTCTATTGAAAAAATCAAACCAAGTTAGAATTTATGAGAAAGAGTCTCTAAGACTAAAAGACGAACGCCTGTGTTTCTATGGTAACTGTCTAATTTTCTCAAACAGTGAAATGATTACACAAGACTGACCAGTGAAAATCATCGAAGAAAAAAACTATCGAATGTAAAGCAGTAACTAATGCCACAATGAATCCAGTATTATTAAGCATGCAGGAACCCAAATCGTGCATGCTTTATAAACAACACTGAAAAACTATGGGTAATGGTTTATTACATTTAAGACTAAACAAATAATAGTGCGGGGGACGGTTTGTTATGTATATTTTAGGAACATCACTGTGGAGATGATTGTGGATGTTTATGCGTTATGTTTTAATCTGAAAACAAAAGTATAATTGCTAATTAACTTTTATATGAAGTAATTGGGGGGGGGGGGTAGTGGAATTTGAAAAAGTAAATTCATTCGATTTCTACCAGATTTTTACGGTGTTTTTTTTAATTAGTTATTACTACGGGAGTCAAATCACTTTTACCCTTGCGCTGAAATTATTAAGGAAAAGAAAACTGCTGCGCAGATAAAATATAAAAATCGAGACATTGGAAGGAAACTGAAATTTCCTTTGATCACGTATGAATAAGCGGACTAAAACGCTCAGGGAAAAGTGTTACATATTAGAAACCCTCTGCCAGTAGCAATTTAATTGGCTCATGTGTAATTTGACAAGGGCTACATTTAGTGAATGTCAGGATAAATCGTTCCATGAGACGAGTGTCGTGAAGCTGAAGGAGGAGGGACAGAGGTAATAATGCGGTGGACAAAACAGACTCAAACGATGAGGAATCACGTCCCATTTTTTAGCTGAAAGAAATAGGTTGTAATATAAGTTTTCCTCGGGAAGCCATGCGAACGAGACACAGCCCATGATGCAGAAAACTTATGCCATCAACGAATGTTATCGATTCCTCTGTACATCTACATCACTCATTTTTAAGTTAAAAAGTAAAGTTCAAGAAATATATAACTAAAGATTAATATTCGTCTTTTCCCCCACTCTCTCTATCTATCTATCTATCTCTTTAATGTCAATTCTCTCCAGATAAAAACCTTGAAGAAATTCAGCGGACGTCCCCTTACGTCTTTTTTGTATAAAAGGTTTTATTCGTTCTCGGTTAAACAGACGAGACCACCACGGTCACACATAAAACAGCGAATTGAATTTCCTGTTAAAAAGAACCTCGTCCTCATTATCTGGTGCATCGAGTCAGTAGGACAAGGGACAAAATAAATTACCACCCGTTTGTGCACCATATCAGGATGACTTTGATCTGCAAACGGAATCGTCTCCAGAGACGGGTATCGCGAAGCTGAAAGGTTTTTACCCGCACGTATTTATAAAACCTTTTTTTTTTTAGGTTGTTGATTGCTCATCAATAAAAACATTGCAAAATTCTATACACAGCATTAGTTTACAAGGCCATACCAATAAACGAAACGGGTGAAACCTTTAACCTTACCTAATATATGATTATTCATATGATACGACAAATGAATTCGATTCAGATAGGGGCCAACGTTAGAGAAATAAAGAAATATTCCAGGAGAGAAAAAATACGTATGATGCGCAGCTGACGCTTTTTATTGCTAAAAGAAAAACGCGCCTTTAAAACTAAATTACACACCAGATGAAAATTAATTCCAAAGAAAACTTCGAGAATCGACGTTATTTAATTGTATTATTTGCTGTTAACTTCCCCGTTCGGTTTCTCCATCCTTTACGCTAAGTACCGTTTTCATTCCATCCAAAAATCTGAAGAATTCGCCATGAACAAAAATTAATTATTTTGTCACCTGTCCTACTGACTCGATGCATCAGATAATGAGGACGACGCTCTTTTTAAAAATAAAACCAAGTCGCTATACCCAATTGTAAAACTCTGGGTTGCTTCCGGTAATAAAGCAAGACGCGATGAAAAGGAAAGAGAAAATGAATTATCTCCCCTGATAACCATTGACTTGCTTTTTAACTGGATGGTGTGGGAAGTATTTGTTTACATGAAACTTAAAGACAACCATGCTGTATTAAGCTGATAAGTAGACTCGTAGTATCTTGTTCCATCGGCAGGATATTTTACGAAAGAAACTTCGTCCATGAATGTTCGACTTGGTTTTTTGTTACCGCGAGAGAGAAAGAGAGAGAAAGGGGGGGAGACGTTCTTTGTTGTGGTTGCAGGAACACGAGTTTTAGTTATTAATATTTTAAACTTACCTATCTCAGTCGAGCACCTACTATGAAAACAAAACAAAACAAGCAAAAATAGATTGAAAGGTTACTAACATCTTCTGCGTGAAGGGATATAGGGAGGAGAACAAATCACTTTCTACCAGATTGCGAAGTTGATTTTGTACTTCATTAAGTTAAGAAAAAGTGTCACGTGTGACACTTACCCAGAGTTGACAGTAGCGCCCTTTCTTGTGGGTTCATTTGACTAACAGGATGTATCAAGTATTTCTGGAGCAGTAGAATGATCCAAACAGATTATGCAGTAACATCAGCAAACAAATTAAGAGGTCTTCGATTTCAGATCTGGAACAAAACTAAGTCATAGCAACTTATTAACGAGGAGAGAGAGAGAGAGAGAGAAAGAGAAAGAGAGAGAGAGGGGGGGAGAGATTCACATCGACTGGAATGAAGAGAGGATTCGAGCGCTGGAAATAAAAAGAGATGGGCTTGGTTTTAGAGGCGTTAAAAGCAACCAGGAATTCCTTTAATAATTCACTCCCCGTGTTCCAGTTCGGAGGAGAGAAAGAGATAGATAGATAGAGAGAGAGAGAGAGAGAGAGAGAGAGAGAGAGAGAGAGAGAATTAGAAATATTTTGATCACCAATGCTGTTTAAAATGTTTCCATAAACTGCTGTGTCGGCTGCATACATGCCAACGATTGATATCAGCATATGATTTGGAAGATCATTTATGAAGGCAGGGAATGGGGGTGGGGCTTAGAAAAAATACCATTGAGGAGCAACTGCAATGTACATGATTTGCTTCGAACTTTTGCTCGTCGAAAACGATACTTTTGGAGGGAAAAAGATTTGCTAATTACGATTATATTCTAGTGTAGTATCTGTTCTTCAGATGCTGCACTTTCATTTCTTGTTCCCTTTCGGTGGAGGAGAAATCCTTCACGACTGAGATAATTTTTTTTATTTTTGTACCTTTTCTCCACGTTAAAAAACGACCCTGGTGTCTAACTCTGTCCCGTGGGGAGGCATAGTAAATAGGTACGATTATATTCTAGGAATTACATAGCTTCATGGCGCAAACCTATGTGTCAAATACGATAAACTGCCTTAAATATATCAAGAGATATCGCCCTAGAAACTAGCAATAAGACAATTCCAATACTTTTCCTGGTTCCGAAACAGTTACCGATTTTATTCTAAATTTCCGGTTCCAATACAATTACCGATTCCTATTCTGATTCTTTTTAAATCTCTAAATATTTAGCTACAGCTTTTTTGAAGTAGAGGTCTTATTACTGTGGCTACTCGTCTAATATGTGCACATATTTTCGAAAGGATAAAAGTACGTTTGTAGGGGGTGATCTATAGATTGTAGTTTTACTCGTAGTTTAAAATCAATAAATATTGATCATTTCATCATTTGTGTCAGAAATAGAAAATGAAGTTTTAATTAAGGACAAAATAAAAACGATCACCTTAAATCGTTCCTTGGCATTAGAAAATAGGCATAAAAGTTCCGATTTTTTTCCGATTCTTGATTCCGATTAATCGTCCGAAAACTAAGCCAGCTCTAAATTTTGAAGTTACAAATAATATTATTTTTTAGGTAATTAAAACTTTTTTAATTCCTCAGATCTCGTGAATTTTTATAAAGATGAGAAATGGTTGGTTGGACGATGTTAACCGCCGGGAGTGAATTGGAAGCTGAGTGGAATTGGTAGAAGGTTGTTTAAAGAAGGCCTGCTTTTCCAAGTGGACGTCGTGACAAGTATTTGTTTACATTAGACTTGAATACGACCCTGCTGTATTCAGATGTAAAGTATACTCATGATACCTTGTTCAACAGGCGAGATATCTTACGTAAGAAACTTTGTTCATGGACATTCCGCTAGTTTTTGTCACTGAGAGAGAGAAAAAGGAGAGTTCTTTTATGTGGTTTTAGAAAGACGAGTTTTAGTTTAAACTTACATATCTTTGTCGAGTACCTATCATGACTTAAAAAAAAACGAGAGGTTACCAATTTATCTTCTGCGTGAAGGATTGTAAGGAGGAGAACAAATATTATTCTACCGGATAGCGAAGTTGATTTCTGTACTTTATTAAGACAAGAAAATGGCGGACACGGCAGTAGCGGCCTTCCTTAGGGTGAATCTGACTATCAGGAATCGGGTATTTCTGGAGCAGTAGAATGATTCAAACAGTCCAGTACCCTCAACAAACGATCCAAAGTAAGGCTTCGATTTTTAATAATATTGTTTGTTTGTTTTTTAGGTCTTTTAAACTTTTTAATTCCTCAGATCTCTTGAACTTTTTTGATGATGAGGGAGAGGGCAGCATTGTTTACGTCCGCACATCGATCAAAGAAATAGATGAAAATTTGACTTTTCCGTATACATAAGAAATGGTTATTTATATGCTGTGATACAAAGTTTGATCTAGATGGAAGACAACGATATTGAAACATAAAAATAAAGAAATATTTCAGGGATTTTATCCTTGCCCCACACTTCCAAAAATCAACAAAAGTTAGAGCATTCTTGTAATGATCTGCTCCCTGTTGATTACAGTGAAATGATTGTTCTGTGCAGTTCGAGGAGGTCTATCCTCTCAGGCATTGCCTCCTCTCTTTGAGAAGGGACTAGTTTATTGCGGGAAATGTCGCCGGAACTGCTCGTGCACTTTTTGTAGGTCAGAGTATTCCTCCTCAGGGGATGGGGCTGACTTCTCAATCCCACGTTTCAACCCTGGCGTATAAGTTCTTGCAGTTTAAGATAACTAAAAATCTTCCAGGAGATGAATATATAAATAAATAAATAAAATTCTACTTTTATATAAGATATGCAGGTAGCTTTTTATCTCTAATAGAAAAACGCATCTTCAGTATTAAATCTCACACCAGATAAAAATAATAATCAATAATCTATTCAAAAAGAAAACTGAGATTCAACGTTATTTAATAGTATTCTTTACAGTGGACTTTCCCATTTGGTTTCTCCATCATCTGCACTAAGAGCCTTTTTTTTAGTTTATCTAAAATCTGATAAATTGTCGTTCGCCATGAAAACATGATCTGGCGTTCGTCCTACTGAGTTCGTGCACCAGATAATGAACACGAGGCTCTTCTCAAACTGAATCTAACTCGCTATTCTCAATTGTAAATCTTTGCGTTGCTTCCGGTAATGAAGCGAGACGTGCTGAATAATAATAAAAAAAGAAAGTGAATTATCTCCCCTGAATACACAGCAATTTTAGTACTGATTAATAAAGGGTGATTCGATTAGATAATGTTTTACAATAGTAAAGAGATTGTAGTTTATTATAGTTCACACTGAAAAAAGAAACACACTAGCAAAGCAGTGGATGATTTTGTAGAATATTCGTTGCCAAATTCTGACCTAAGAACTGTAAAGTAAGAAACATATATTACAGTTCCTTGCTGAGTTCTACTAAAAAAGATGGCTGCTCCTATTTCTGCTTATATAATCCTAAGGGGCAGGTAACTCTCCCGTACTTCTTGTACCAGATGCAGATAACTCCTCAGTACTTCTTGTACCTGGGGGGGGGATAACTTCTGGGTAGTATTGTCACATAGTAGTTTATAACCCTTTTACTTATTCCAGAACTTAGTGCAATGTCCAAGGCAAACTCCACGAAGAATTTTTTTTTAATTATCTATTTCAAACAAACTGTATAACTGTAAATATGTTTTACTCTTTTATTTATTTTTTTTATCCACAAACAAGGCATATTGCAATTTGAACGCAAGAAGCTTGTACGAGATTTGGGATCATTTTACAGAGGAATATGTGAGGAGTTGGACAACGAGATGTCTGTTCGCGTGATATTTTTACGTCTGCATGTTAGTACAGTCTGGGAAGACGCAAAGTAATAGGGAATTCCAAAGTCTAGCAATTCGAGGGAATAAACTTTCCGATATCTAGGAATCTCTACAGTGAAAGGGGTGGGATTTTGCTTCTTGCCGGGTTTGTCGCTAGTACGTACGTTGAGAGGGTACAAGTGCTATGTTCAGCAAAGCACATTTCATTAAAGCACTTGTAAAACAGGCACTTGTAAAACGGAGATGCAACATTGCAGAGATGGGTCAGAGATTGGAGCTTAGTCGATAGTGCGAGACCAATTAGGTTTAGGACTCCTTTTTGGATAGTGTTTAAGAAGGAGAGACTCATGGTAAATGCACCAACACATATATGGCTGTAATACTTTATGCATACACGAATGGTGATTTAGTGGATATATATGATACTCTCAAGTATGAGTAATTTCTAGCCCGGTAGAGGGAGCCCACTTTTTGTGGTATTCTTAGTAATGGTTTCAGTTGTTTATTCTAAAATGGCAAAGAAAGTAAATTAACTCCCCCGAATAAAAAGAAAATGTTATAATTTCATGGTATTTATTAGTCACGGGTTATGCTAATACACTCGCGAGCAAAAAAAAAAAAATGGGTCAAGAGTGAAAGAAGGAAGAAATCGATTTTTTTTTCAATATTTTTCCATTAAGTTTTGTTAATTTTTAACTGAAAATTTCTATTTTTTAGATCATTATTATTATACCATATAATAATAAGTATGTTTTTTGCAGATCATTATTATTATAACATATAATAATAAGTTGTTGTTTTTTAGATCATTATTATTATACCATATAATAATAAGTATGTTTTTTTGCAGATCATTATTATTATAACATATAATAATAAGTTGTTGTTTTTTAGATCATTATTATTATAACATATAATAATAAGTTTTTTTTTAGATCATTATTATTATGACATATAATAATAAGTTTGTTTTTTTTTAGATCATTATTATTATAACATATAATAATAAGTTTTTTTTTAGATCATTATTATTATGACATATAATAATAATTTTTTTTTTTAGATCATTATTATTATAACATATAATAATAAGTTTTCTTTTAGATCATTATTATTATGACATATAATAATAAGTTTTTTTTTTAGATCATTATTATTATGACATATAATAATAAGTTTGTTTTTAGATCATTATTATTATGACATATAATAATAAGTTTGTTTTTTTTAGATCATTATCATTATAACATATAATAATAAGTTTGTTTGTTTTTAGATCATTATTATTATGACATATAATAAGTTTTTTTTAGATCATTATTATTATTATAACGTATAATAATAAGTGGAAAAATTAATCCTAAAAATAGTAAGACCGCATATTGGCAAGGGTATAAAAACCCGAATTACAGGATTAACGCAGTCCAAAATGACATACAAGCAGATTTCGATATTTTAAGAAAAGAAACTGTGAAAACACTTCTTTCTGTAGTGAAGCAAATTGGTCAAAGGTTCGAAGTCGAACGCTCGGTAAAAAGGAAATCTGGATCTGGTCGCCCTAGAGCATTCACTTTAAAGGACGACTACAAGCTTAAATTAACTGTTTTGAATAGTCGAAAGAAAACTTATGTTGACCATAGCAAAGAATTCAAAACAGGGGCTGGAAATTCTCTTTCTAGATATACAATATCTAGACGAATGAAAGAAATAGGGTTTTCTTCTAAAAGGTGTGCAAAGAAGCCATTTTTATCTAAGAACATCAATGATAAAAAGAGATTTTCTCGTGTTATGGCAATAAAGATACAGACTGGTTTTAGGAATGTTTTCTGGTCAGATGAATCAATATTTTGTCTTGTTAGTGATGCTCCCGATGCTCCTGAACGGTGTAATCGAAGAACTGGAGAAGGATTTTCGCCAAGTTGCATAAAAACGACAGTTAAACACGGGAATGCATGGATAATGATATGGGGAACTTTTACTGCAGCAGGAGTTGGGGAACTTATTAGATGTGAAAAGTCAATTAATGCAAAAGAAAACATTTAAATATTAGAAACATGGCTGTTACCAAGTATCCAGAAGCTGGGAATATCACAAAACATTATCTTTCAACATGATAATGCCCCTCCACACACTGCTAAAGTCACAAAAAAATTGTTTTCTGATAATTTACTTGATGCGATGTTTTGACCCTATAAAAGTCCCGATTTAAACCCAATCTAGAATATTTAGTCCATAACATCTCGTGCATTGGATGGAAGAACTTTTTCGAACAATGACAAACTGTGAGAAGCTGTGAAAAGCGAATGGAACAGCATCTCCTCTTCACAGTGTTCCACTTTGGTTGAGAGCATGTCTAAAAGGATTGATATTTTAAAGAAATCGAAAGGGAATACGATTCCAATCTAAGCATTTATTAAAGTTAATGTCTTGTTCTGTGTTATTAGTCTCGTTTAAGTTTCCTTCTTCAATTGTTCTTTGTTTAATATAGCTTTTAGTGCAAGAAAATGTATAAAATTTGCTTGGCCCATTTTTTTTTCTCGCGAGTGTATATCAATAAGAATTTAAAGAAATAAGAATTTAAAGAAATTGGGCTAACAATGCGCACTAAATTGTTCTGTATTTTAATATTGAGTTTTCTACTTGAATTTTCCATACACAGGATTCTTTTAAATATCGACTCACATCTAACCCACTATCTATCGATTATTTGTATATAGATTTAGTGTTAGGCAATTATTTGGAATCGGAATCGGAAAAATCGGAACTTGTTGGGGCTATCGGAATCGGAAAATGGCAACCAGTACCAGTACGCTATTATTTAAAGTTGATTAAAATATTAATTGTTCACTGATTTTTTTTAACTTAATGATTGATTAAGGTAAGTTGTATTACTCTTCTAGATCTATGTAAAATTTTCGCTTTTATTTTATCGCCATTTTATTAGATTTATGTTGCAAAATATTGGCCAAATTAATTAAGTCATGCTCTTAAAACATAGGTGACTCTCTTTTATTTCTCCCCTTTTCACCTTATAGCCTTTTCTCCTTTTGACCTTACAGCCACGAGACGATCAACAGCTGAATAAATTCATTATTCTACAAACCTATTTATTGAGTTAATGCATTCTAATTATTCCTTGCTGGATATTGGACTTGGGTTTATACTATTTGTTTAGGTCCTTACTTGTGCACCGTTTTTGTTTTTCTAAATGTATTATGCAGTCTATAAAGCATTTTTTTACTATTGGGTCATTAAATGATAAGGGTAAATGAAACGAGAAATGACTGCTAGCCAGAAGATGAGGAACTTTATAGAAGTATTAATACTGATTATTATTGATGAGATAAGAAATTTTTGACATTGGATGTTAAGACGACAAAATTATAATCATGATGGAAGCAATCTCGTGATAATGTATTCCACAGTCGATGAGAGCTTCCACAAAAGCCTTGTTCATAATTATTTCGCCCGGTGCTAGGCAGGGAAGGAGAAATGAATGCCTTGTTTCGTCGTTGGACAAGAAAGCGAGTCCTTGTAGCAAATGAGGAACAAAAGATTGGAGCTCAGTCGAACGCTTTAATTAGAATAATGATGGAGTAAAGAGAACAAAAGCCCTTGGCTTAAAAGAAAAAAATTACTTCGTAAAATTTAGTTGTAATTACACTAGGTTGAAGGTTTAATGCTCAGTACGAGCAAAACTCAAAATACAATTATATATTACTTAGGATTTATATCTGGCCATGGTTAAATAAAAAGGGTGTCGGTCGAAATTTTCTGCAGATTCCTGAGTTTGACAGCATTCTGAAGCAGATGGGAGGGCACATCGACCGAAACGTTGTGAAAAATAACACTCAACATGAGAACATAGTCTGAATAATCGGTATTTGTGCAGTTTAATCGAGACATTAAAAAATGAAAATATCGAAAACAAAGGTTATATTGTACGTATCCGTTTCGAACTGAAGCTCTCTGGGAAAAATGTAACTTAATTTAATAGAGTAGTTTTTTTTTTTTTTTTTTTTTTTTTTTTTTTGTTGTTGTTGTTGTTGTTGTTGTTTTTTTTTTTTTTTTTTCTTTTTTTTTTTGTTTTGGGGTCTTTTTACAGCTGAAACACAAGTTTTTATGACCGCACGTTGAAGATTAAATTTTTGTTTGGATTTTTAAAATACGCTACGGGGAGGTAACTCAATTTAAAGCGCCGACACTCCCTCCCCATCTTTAATACTAGCTTTTTCCCCCTAAAAATAGGACCTTTTCTCGGTATCATAACAAATTATGTTTTCGCTGTAAAAAAAAAAACTACTTTATGAAATTAAGTGATTTTTTTTTTCGGAGAACTTCATTCTATAACGGATACGTACAATTTAAACTTTTTTCTATATTTTCATTTTTAATGCCTTGATTAAACTGTACAAGTACCGAATATTCCAATTAGAGCAGAGAGTAGAAAGAGACTAGCAACGTTCGCAAAATTTAATCAAAAACCGTTTGTATCCGAATTGAATACCAAACATTATCTCCTACGTAAAATATTCGGTTGGCTTCTGATAACGAGAAAGATAAAAAAATTTTTTTTAAAAACGTAACATAAGATACATGATATGTCCTGTAGTTAATAACATTATAATGCTTTCAAAAGAAGAAAAAATATGATAGTTTGTAGGAATATACCTGATGTTACATTCCATTACATAATTATATAACATATAATAACATATAAACATGTTACATGTTTGTAGCCTGATGTATACATGATGTTACATTCCATTGACATGACAGGAAATTATCTGACTCATTGTCGTTTCAGTTTTAATCTTTGGAATATTATATAATTATCAGATTGAACCCGGTCTTTAAATGCATTAAATCAAGGATCAGAGTCAATGCAATGAATTTTCCAACGGAGAAATGAAGTGCAATTACGATTGTTTTCCTTTGTTCGTTTTTAATGCGCCATGTTTGTTTGTTATACTGTAGGGTTCTCAATCAACATATGAATTGAATGCATATTGTATAGTTAGGTGAAGATGATATCGACGTATAAATTGAGTCATGTTATATAAGAGAAGTTATCACACGGGGATATATGACAGTTCATATTTGCATAACGTTATGATAATTTATAAGAAGAAGAATATATGCTTCATACCTTTTCTTTCTCCATGAGTTCTTCTATATTCACTTCTTGGCTCTGTGATGAAACACGCATCGACCAACACCATAATGCATCCATTGATGCACCTGTGTTTTCTTCTTTTGTGAAACCACAGAACAACACTTTATATTTTTAAAATATAAATTTATTCTAGCTGTCTCGGTGGTCTTCATCAGGAGTCTGCAGAACGTGTCTGCATGCTTTTCCTTTACAGCCCCGTTTCCTGGCTTGAAGCACGTCTGTTCACTTTCGTGACCAAACTCTAACTCATCAATGAAAACGTCTTGACCTCTTGACCTGTCACGTCTCCTAACATGTGACAACTGTCATGTACGAAGCTGCTCAAGGTTATTTAGTTTTTGTTCAACTTAGCTAATTTTTTTAATCATTAATCATTAATAATTCCCAATATAAACTATTTTAGCAATACCACTAGATAGATAGATAAATAGATACATAGACAGATAGATAGATTAATAATAATTTAACTTTTAACCATGTTGTTATCTAACATGGTATCTTGGGCCAATTGCATCTTTTACAAATTAGTTGATTTCATTTTTTGTGCTAAATTATTTTCAAAATCTCTACTTATATATATATATATATATATATATATATATATATATATATATATATATATGAGGCACTTTGTACGTGTGTGTGTGTGTGTGTGTGTGCGCGCGCGTGTGTGTGTGTGTGCGCGCGCGTGTGTGTGTGTGTGTATCTGTACGTGTGGCTGTGTTTTTCTGTCTGAGTGTGAGTTCGTTCCCTATAGACTCTAAAACAACTGAGCTATTTTTTGTTTCGAAATTTCACGCAAATACACTTTATTTTCTGGGAGTTTTCTAAGAAAGGTCTTCTATTGAAATGCCTCCGTTAAGTATCAAAGATTGATAATCGAAAAATCCGATTAAAGAAGGGACGCTCCGATTCTGACAAAAGTTAACTCCCTTACAAAGCCTAATATCACAAGTGTATTTATCACCGCACAATCAGTAGGGCCCAGTATACCATTATCAGCCGGTCACTGAGGTGTGGCCGACAGATGTGTTATAGTAAATGTCTTAAAGCGGTCTCATGAAGATATGAAGATGGGCCAGTCATTAGGGTCTGTGTAGCAAGAAGAAAATCATACCTGAGATGTTGGATCTGGGTGTGGCTCCTTTCTTTTCTCAAGATGATCTCTTCACCCTGGTTGCATTCTGGTGGGAATCTTCATCTCTTTGTCCTCAGGGCCGCCTTTCGACTTAAGACATTTATGAAGGAATTCATGGCAGACACAAGAAAAACGACACACGACACAATTGTAATATACATAAGGTATAACTAACTATTTTATTTTACAAAATATATATAACAATACATAATTCAATTAATTTTTACAATTAAAATTGGACAATAGGCTTTTCAAAGCTAACTATCCTAACTAGTGTTGAGGGAGGGGGTGCCCCCCTCATTTACGGAGAGACAGAATATGCGTCCTCACATCATGGTGGTCGTGCAGGAAAGAGACAGAAAGATAGCAAGGGAATTATGGGAAGGGATTTCTTTGTATCTCTACGCTCATGGCCAAACTATCCTTGGTCCATGCTGCAGAGTGTGTTAGAAACAGTGGCACAAAGAAATAGTGCCACACCAGCATATAAAATCAACAGATCAGCAGTAGGTTCCAAATGAGATAGGCGCACGTTCGAAATTAGTGTTTCTGTTTAGAGCACAATTGAACCATGATTTTGCATTTTAAACTTTAATTCAAGCTATAATATGAAAATAATGTTATAACATAAGCAATATGTTCTCTACAGTGCAATGGAAACTATACTGTGTTCTAGAGTATGTCAATACGAGTAAACATGTTAATCTTATTCTCGGTGCAATGCAAGGGATCCCCGACTTGTATAGAAAATCAATCGATTTGATTGAAAAAAAAAATGTCGGTTTCACCAATTTCGATGACAATAAAGGTATTGGAAGTGTGGAACATTCGTTGATCTTCATCAAATCCCGGGCGACGTCCGGTCTACCTGCTAGTTTATTCATAAAGAGGTGTTTTTAAAATGGACGACAAAATAGAATCTCTCTCGTTTTTTGACAATTTCGTCAAAAGATAAATCAAATTACTAATGCTAATAGCATTTATTTGCATCCCGACGACAGCAAAATGTGACACTAGGCCGATTTTAATGTGGGGGAAAACCAGCCCCCACCCTCCAAAAAAAAATTTAAAAAGGGGCACTCTGGTAGGGACCAAAAATAATAATTGTCTCAGTATTGAGGGTTTCCTCTTCATTGACTGAGACAAATTACCTTAAGAGTAGCATCGGAATAGATACTACACTTTTATCTTGTCCCGACGGCCAAGAACAACAAAAAAGCAAGGTATTTATTTGCTCCCCTACCGAGCAAATCGGCCACAAGGCCGATTTTTAAAGTGAGGAGTGAAGGGGAAATGGGGACCAACTCCCCGGGAAGTAGGGGAGCTGGATAGTGACAATTGGTATGAAGGGTTACCCCTACGTTGACCAAGGTCTTATAATGGTCTTTGCTTGCAGTATCTGTTCCGGCAGATACTACACTTTAGGTTAGACACATTCGAGCTTTCACTTGCCACTGGCGTCGGGCAATGTTAATTAAGGAAAGATGCGATTGGTGGTTGCTCAACCGATACAATATAGACTATCCGAAAGCAGTTCTTGTTTTACTTACCCCCTTTCGACGACGTTAGACACAAGTTCAGTTTTTGAATTTGTTAAAAGTGTTTCTGTGGAACACGCTGGATTCGAACTTGAAACATCCAGTAATTAAGAACTTAACTGTGGCCACTTATAGTGGAAATAATTTATTGTACATGCTTAATCATACACAAATTGTCATTTTTTCTCAAAGTTGGTAGTATCTTTCTCAACAAAATCAGTAATTAGGGGGTGCCTTCAATAAGTGCACATACCTTTTTAGTATGGGGACTATTATTAATAGTACACACATGAAACTAGTCCCCTTCGAATAATCTCCTCCGGCTCCGATGCGTTTGTAGTACCGTTTCAACAACTTCTGGAACGACCCAAGTTCTGACTTCCTTAATCCTCCAAAACCTCTTATCAGCCTTCACAGATTCCTTACCGTCTTTGAATCTCTTATGCCACTCATAATTAATGCAAGATGGTCCAAAAGCAGTCTGAAATATTCCATACGTTTAAAACAGAATTGTACTACATGTAGTTCTTCTAAAGTGTCCTCACGTCCAGACTGCATTTTTGAAATTCACCAGCTGTGACAATCAGGCTTTAATAAGGTGTATTTCAATCCCTGCTGCAGCCGTTTATTTGAATCTGAAATCATAAAAATTAGTCAATCATCTAATAACATTTATAGCAATAACATATTAAATTTTCAAGAGTCTACGACAATTTTAAATGCCTACACAAAAAAAGTTCGAGAAACATATTGAATGGAATCTCGTACATCGAATTTCATAGATAACAGTTTCTAACAGCAATTCAATGAGCACGGATAATCCAGACCTTGTCGATTGTCTCTACTTCTATCTGTAGTGGTGCAATATTGTCATCTTCCTGTTAACACATCCAAAGACAAGACACCAATGCTCGAAACTACGTTCTGCCTTTATTGAAATTAAAAACTCTCTTTGAGGAAGCCCTGCTTTGATAAGCTTCTGGGACTGACTTTTCTCCCATACTTGAAATATAAGACTTATGCCAAGTCTGCTGCTACAGTCGCTGCAATAATGGTTGGAACATCCTATCACCCCATAAAGTACCTGATTTTCTGGCGCAGTCGTCTACCTCTATACGAGTCAAATGCCCCATACGATGAAATACTATTGCCATGTCATATGAAGAGACATTAAGAGCACGTTTTCCTGCTTTCAGAGAGTACATTTTTCAAAAATTGTTTAGAGTAAATATTTCGTACAAGTCGTTTAGATTACTTTTATCGTATAGAAAAAAGATCATTTACAGTAGTCGTTTTGAAAAGCAACAGGTTGTGCATCGTCCATTAATGTTAGAGTGTTACATAATGAATGGCTCTGTGTCGGATAGCGAATACATCAACTAGTACTAATCTTAACAAGGATCTAAGTGACATGAAGTTTTGAAAAAAAAATGATTCCCATGAAAGATGGCGTGTAGATATGGCGTACAAGATCAGATGAACTTCAACAAGTCAAAGTAAAATAAAAACAAAGAGACGTCCGTCGAGAAAAGATCACAGAGTAGTAGCTGTTCTGATGCAATACCTCACATTTTCTGTCCTCGGTCAGTGGGAGAGAAATCCTTCATGACTGAGATAATTTTTATTTTTGTTCTTATCCAGAGTGCCCCTTTTGGGGGGGGCTGAATTTCCTCACATGAAAACCAACCTCGTGTCTAGCTCTGTCCTCGTAGAGGAGGCAAGTAAATAGGAAGAAAAAGACGTAAGTTGACATGGCATGAGGTCACGGATATCGAGAGTGACAGGGAAACAAAGGTTTGCATTGAATTTGCCTATGGACGTGCGCGAGAAAAGTTCCCACTTATGTTCTAATAACGAAAGGAAAACTTTGATAATATCCAAAAGCGAAAGGCTTCCCCTAGATCACTAATCACTGTGTCAATCCACAATAAGCTATTTAATTATATTATATATTTATATATATTATATTTAATAAGCTAGTTAATCAATTAGTTGACAGAATACTAGTTTCTCTCCTAACAATAAACATCAAAAACTCTCAGCTGTCTTTAGTCTCCTATTTCTTTTTATGTATAAAATCTAAGTAATAGAAACTTTACAAGGGATACTCTTGTTCGCCATCTCTCTCTCTCTCTCTCTCTCTCTCTCTCTCTCTCTCTCTCTCTCTCTTTCTCTGTCAGGCACTTTTTCAATAAAAGTCGTATATATATATATATATATATATATATATATATATATATATATATATACTAGCTGTACCCTGCCACGCGTTGCTGTGGCTCAAATTGGCGCAATGGAAAAAGTTTCAAAATGAGAAAAAGCATGTTTCTTATAGGTTTAAATTTCCATTTTGCATGGGTACAATTTTTGTTGTTCCATTTTCTTAGCTGATATAGAGATTTTCCGGTTTGGTGACTCTTGAATATGTAACATAAATTGTCCATGTGAAAAAACAGTAAGTGTGTAACTGTAAGGCCCACAATTGTAAAGATTGTTCCCTGTGCTTTGTTGATGGTTATTGCAAATGGCAATAAAATTGGAAAGTGCAATTTGCTAAAGTGATGTATCCGGTGGAATCATAGGAATGCATGGAATGAAGATATATTCATCTGTGAAAGGTCCTGTTAAGATTGTTGTTTCTATGATATTGTTTGTCAATTTTTTTTTTACTGCAAGATGTGTGCCATTGCAAAGCTTGGATTGGTTTATATTTCACAACATGATAATTAGTACACCACATTTCAGTTGCAATACATGCGGTGGCATCCCTGGCAAATATAACTGTTGGATAATTAACCACTTTATCTGCTTTCACAACAGTGTCGATGGATTTGTATTTGACTACCTCACTTGGAATTTTACATTGAATAATAGCGTTAAGTTCATGGGCATCTTTGTATTGACCTGCAAGAATAGCTCATTCACTCAGTCAAATGGAATTCTTATATTTTGAATATCTGCAAAAACCTTTTAAACTAACTATTCTTTTGATGAAATAAACAGAAATTACAGAAGTTAAAAGTTAAAGAATTTTGCCCTTAACTCTGATCAGCTGGCACTTTTTCGTACCCAATTTCCCACAAGTGATGCAAAAGTTTTTGTGCGGATCGAACAGTCTGCAATTGTACATACATATTTTGAGTTAAGTTTAATCTCTTCACATGAAACAAATAAGTAGAGTATTTGAGGCAAGCATTTATTTCATCTGCTGGTGTTGATTGAAGAATAACAGGTAACATTTGTCTGAAATCTCCTGCAAGCAATATTACTGCATTCCCAAATGGTCTGACATTGCCACGCAAATCTTGCAAGGATCGACCAAGAGCCTCAAGTGATTTTTTGCGTACCATTGTGCATTCATCCAAAACAATAAGTTTGCATTTCTGTAATATTTTTCCCCATATTGGATGTTTTGGAGATGTCGAACATGAGATTTTTGAAAAATTGAATGTTTTAAAGTAGAATAAATAATTCTTCTACTTGGCAGAAAGGTCGCAGGTATTCCTCATGCAGCAAGGGCTAAGGCTATGTCATTTTGTTACCAAATGGCTGCCAAAATCAATTTAATTAGAAAGGTTTTACCAGTTACTTCTGGTGCTGTTCAAGGTAGCAGTAATTTCCAAATAACTTCTATTCTCACAGTCAGTAAATTAGGTGACTAAAAAAGGATTTATCCATGTATTGACAATGCCTTATTCACTGTAATTAATTTAGGAGACTAAAATAGGATGAGGGATTAGAGATGGACATATAGAGAGGAAGATATATAGATAGAAAAGAGACAGTGAGAGGAAAATAGAGAAAGAGAAGGAGAGATAAAGGGATTGATAGATAAACAGAGAGAGGAGAGAGTTAGAAACAGAGAGGGATGAGACAGAGGAAAGGAGAGAGATAGAGGAAGTTAGAGAGAGAAAGGGGCTCAAAGATAGATGGATAGGGTGATATAGAGAGAAAGATAGATTGAGAGAGGGAAAGGGAGATATGGATAGAGAGAGATATTAAGAGAGGAAGAGAGAGGGGGAGAGAAACAGAAGGTGAACTACACTTCACCGTTTTTTTCCCTCGTTCAGTAGAAAAGAAATCTTTCGAGACTGAGGCAATTTTAATGTTTTGTTATTATCCAGAGTACCCCTTTTTTAGTGGGGGGGGGCTAGATTTTCCTCGCATTAGAAACCGACCGGTTATCTGTACTTTCACTTAACAAATTAATAAAAGAAAAACATATTGTAAAATTTGAATTTAACAGGAAAATACTATTTTTAAAAAATAGCACGATAACATAAGTGCATAAGTGCCACTTTAGGTACTCCTTGGGCGTTGAGTTCCATGGCGACCAGCATAATTATTTAATGGTCGCTCCCTGAGCCCCCCCAGTCAAGGCTAATGCATGCGCACGTAACATTTTTTTATTTACTGACGTTGGTTTAGTAACTAAACGGTTTATTGATAATTTCGTAACCCTTAAACGCATGCCGGAAGTTTAAATTGGTTCATTATTGTTGTAATGATAAAAAAAACACAAAACCAAAAACACATTAATGATAAATGATTTATTATTCTATTCATTGAAATTTACTAATTTTTAAATAAAAAAAGTAAAAAAAAAGTTAATAAAAAAATAGTTGCTTATGTGCGCATAAAAAACTTGTTTTTTTTTTTTGTTTTTTTTTAGATTTTGTCCACCTTAAAATCACACCCACCCACCCCCAACCTCCTCATCTTAAGAACAGCTTCCGGAATAAACACCACTTTTGGAGGGGGGGCTATTTGCCAAATTTATACTGATATTTGTTGTCAGCATACTCACGCGAAAATACTATTAAAAAAAAAAGGGGGTTATCCTTTACGGGAATGGTCCCGACATCCGCCTCGTTCTGAGTTCGGGGAGAGGCCGTTTGATGTGGGCGGTGTCGAGGCAGAAAATTACCCTAACCCTAAAATATGCGATATGTCACAGACAGATGCTTTTACAAATATTGTGAAACAAATCACAGAATTTTACAGGGTTAACTAACCACGTGGAACTATTCTAATCATGTGGACTGTTTTTTTTTTGTTTTTAAATTCTAATTATTTGAACTGTTTATTTTGTAAAATTCCAATTATTTGAACTTGAATTATCACAAATTTGAACTGTTTATTTTGTAAAATTCTAATTATTTGAACTGTTTAAAATAAAAAAAAATAAAAATTCTAATTATTGGAACGGTTTTTTTTCTCCTTAAGTTAACAACTGGGCACTTTATTGAAGGGGTAATTTTCTGCATCGACACCGCCTACGTCAGACGGCCTCTCCCCGAGCTCAGAACGTGGCAGATGTTGGGACCATCTCTGTAAAGGTTATCCAAAAAAGGAGGGGTTCAGTGCCCGTGACAGAGAAGTAGATTTATTTATCAATAAAAGTTGCAGAGAAGTAAATTTATTTATCAATAAAAGTCGTCATTTAAAAAAGAAAATTGTGGAGGTGGACCTAAATGTACATATTTACCCAAAAAAATATCGTTTTGTTTTCGCACTATTCAACAATTTGTTCATCCGCGCATGTAAATTAAAAAATATTTGTAAAAGTGAGAAGTTATCAGTAAATGATTTAGTTTTTTTTTTAATTTATTTATTTATTTACATTAGATCCACCTCCACAAATGTTAAGAACGGCTTTCAGAATAAACACCCTCAACCTCTCCATGTTAACAACGGATTTCGGAATAAACACCATTGGGGGGGGATATGTTTTAAAAAAAAAGTCGATAAAAGTCGTCATTTAAAAAGAAATTTAAAATCAAATGTTTGTAAAAGTGAGAAATTATTAATAAATGTTTAGTAACATTTTTCGGTGCTAATGCAGTGATCCGCGCTATTTTTTAAATCGTGTTTTTTTTATTCAATTGCAAGGTTAAAGTACAGAATAGGTACAAAACACCCTCCCCTCCCCATGTTAAGAATGGCTTTTTAAATAATAACGTTATTATTTCAGCATGGATCACTCTCTGCATGAGTACCCATTTTTCTTTTAATATTCATAAAAAGTAAAAAAGATTTTCAAAAAAAATAAATAAATGTTTGTAAATGTGACAAATAATCGTTTAGTTACGGCAACGTCAGTAAATAAAATATGTTACGGGTGGGGTGGGAGACTAAGAGAGCGACTATTATCTTTTTCTACTGGTCGCCATGGAACTCAACGCCCAAGAAGTACCAAAATGTAATTTTTTTTGTCAAATAAATAAATTTCAACCAATTTTTGCAATAAATAATAGATAGCAACTTCGTTAATTTTACGACTCGCCCCAGCATATTATAAACACCCTAACTTCCCCATGATAAAACGGTTTTCGGAATGAACAACCTCCCCATATTAAGAACGGCTTTCGGGGTTTATGGAAAGGCGTTTTTTTTAACATGGGGGGTTAGGGTTTTTATAATACGTTGAGGCATATTGTAAAAATGAAATAGTTTAGAAAAAGTTCAAACAAACTTTTTTATGTAAACAATGCCGTGAAAAGAAACGAAACAATTAAAACGTAATGTTTCATGAGTGAAAAGCCTTAACATAAATAAAATTAAAAAATTGGTAAGTACATAAATGAATTTAAATTTTTAAAATATGGGACTTTTTTTTATGCTAATGCAGAGAGTGATCCGCGCTATTTTTTTAACTCGTTTTCCACGTTTAATTAAAGTTTATGATATGTTTTTATTCAATTGTAAGGTTAAAGTACAGAATAGGTACAAAACACCCTCCCTTCCCCATGTTAAGAATGGCTTTTTAAATAATAACATTATTATTTCAGCACGGATCACTCTCTGCATGAGTAAGTTTGTTTTTTGTTTTTTTTTTACTTATCGAGTTAACAGAAAATGAAATCTTTCGTCAATTCGTGGCTGTGAAATCAACAGAACAGATTCGCAGTAACGGTTAAAAAATATTTATTTTATTTAATATTTTAATTTTAATAATTCGCGAGGTAAATTTATTTTAATAACATAAAAACATACCTCGACTCTAAAAATTGGTTGTCTGAAAATTTCAAATAAATTGGTAACGTAGAAATATGGTTTTATTCGTTTAGAACGAACCAACTTTACATTTTCATATATATATATATATATATATATATATATATATATATATATATATATATATATATATATATATATATATATATATACTAAGTGTGGTTAAAAAGTGACGGAATATGTATCACAAAAGACTTATTTTAATTAATTTTGTGTGCAGACTCCAGGAAAAGTATCAGACACTAAATGGGGAGGAGGAAATAGAGGAAGAGAAAGAGGCGATGATGGGTCTACCAAGACAAAATTCCAATCAATATTTTCGGTTGGCTTCAGGTAACATCAGAAAAATAACAAAGGTAACTGCAATATGCCTTGCGGATAGAAAAAGTAATCATGTTGCTGAAAAAAAAAGAAGAAAAATCTGTTCACTTGTAGAAATACGCACAGCGTTCCATTTCATACGACAGATTACAGGAAATTATCAGAATCCTCCGTCAGCTTTCATTTTTGAAAGTATCTAGAATATAAAAGGCATAATCACTTTTGAATTTCTCGGCAATATTCCCACATAAACTATATAACAAGATAAGAGATGATTCAATCCGTTGTTTTCTTGGAAGGAAGTTGTCATAGCTTCAAGTTGGATCCAAATTCTAAGGCGAATTAATCTCTACGGATTATCTTAGGATCATATAAGATCCAATAAATTTCCCTTAAGTTATTGTAAAGTTCAAGCCAATTTTCTTGCGTTCATCTCCCTATGTAATAGAGCATGTATGGGCGCGTGTGAAAATATTAGTAAGAGCCGAAGGATAGATGGCTAGCGAAAATATTAGCAGCAGCAGTAGCAGCAGCAGTAGCAGCAGCAGTAGCAGCAGTAGCAGCAGCAGCTATTAACGCGCAAATGTAAATTAGCAAATGTGCGCAAATTTCACAAGAAAAAGAAGAGAAAAATACTCCACGTGATCGAAAAGAAGCAACGTGCGCACCGGGAAAGATGATCGTGTAAAGATAGGGTCGGGAAAGTGCTAGCTGGTGCCAGCCTCAGATGGCAGGAAGACAGAGACTTTTAGAAAGCACATGTGTGTGCGAAAGGACTTTGGAAATATAATGAAGTGCGAATAAATGTATTTAATTGCACAAAAAAATAAAATAAAATAAAACGCCAACTAGGATCTTTATTTGTTTTCTTTGTTTGTTCTTTTGCAATGGTGATGGACAGCGTGTGGATTCGAGAGGTTTGAACTTCAACGATACAGTAAAAAAAAAAAAAAAAAAAAAACAATCACGGCCACATAACACCTATATGAAAAAATACAGCCATTTTCTCGTGCAATTGAATTGATCAATTATATATATATATATATATATATATATATATATATATATAATTATTTTTTTACTATAATAATTAAATACCTACAGACACTAGTGTTTCATCCTTTCGGGATTCTTCAGTGCAGGGTGTCACGATTACTACCAGTCGAACGATTCGAACCCCGCGACACGAGACATCTCTGGCTCGATTAGCGGAGGCCGTATCCATTCGGCTACTATTAACCGTATGAAATAGCGTTGAATTTTAAACATTTTAATTTAAATGTTCATTACGTCAGACAGACAGTGATCAAATCGTTATACGATGATCTACGCATAAGAGCTAAATTGACCGACTTTTTTTAATTCAACGGAAAGTGCTCGACGATAAGAAACGAATTTCTTAAAGGGGCTGTCATAATTATTTTTTTACTATAATAATTAAATACCTACATATATATATATATATAACTACTTCATTTACTCACATAAAATTAATATACGAAAGTATAGATTTATGCGTAAACATTAAGTATTTACTTCAAAAGTGCTCAATTTATATATGTATGTATGTGTGCATGTATGTGTGTACACATATGTATATTTATATATAAAAAAGAGCAGAAATGAGGAAAATCGTCTGCCTTAAACCACTAACCTAGTTCTAAAATAGATCCTTTGTTCGATAAAATGTATGCCCATTGGCTGATAGGAAGGGGCGCGGTGGATACTAGAAAGCTGACTGGCTAACTAAAATCCTCAACATATATAAAAACGAGAAACAACCACAGAATTCGCGCATAAGCCTGACGAATCCTATAGTGGATGAAACGCCGAATATTCAGTGCAGCTTAATCGCCATGTATATTTTATAAATTACTATATATATATATATATATATATATATATATATATATATATACATATATATATATATATATAAAACGAACACTTTCTATGCGATTCTTTAACACTCACAACATAAAAATCCATAGGGTAAATCCAAAAATTCAGTATCCAAAGTTAAGACACCGAAAGTGGACACGGTTTAGCTAAAATATTGAACGGAACGAAATTCAGTAAGCATGAAACGATATACGAAACCATACAGAAATAACTTATTTCAAAAAATTATTTTAGTTTTAACACTTATTTTGCTATCATGAAACAATAAAAAAAATTATTATTTTTTTATATTTCTATGAATATTTTTTTGTTTTAACGCTTCTGTTATCACGAAACAATAAAAAAAAAGAATGAGAATTTTATTATTTACACGTGTTTTCACACAGCAATTTATATTATTCACATAAATCTATAAATGTCTTTTTGAAATTATATATTAAAAATGATATTAATTATTAAAATAAATAAAACAAAAAATAAATTTGTATTTTTTAAAGCTTCTTAGGATATGTTTTTCACAGAATTTTGTCATAAATAATGTATAAAAAGATTTTATTTACACTTCTTTAGTTATCACACACAAAAAATCTTCTTTTAAATACATATATGAAGAAGTTTATCTGAAGAATGTTAAGATTGTTTCGTATTTCGTTTCAGGCTTACTGACTTCCGTCCCATATTTAGTTAAACCGAGTTCACTTCCGGCGTCTTAAATTTGAATACTGAATCTTTTGGATTAAATCAATTCCTAAAGCGAATCTCATTAAATTATGCTTACATTCCATCCCGGTTGACAAATAATTACATTTAACCGACTAAACTGCATCTCTCCGTACGTAGTCCAACAAAGAAGGTAGCAAAGGCTTTTACTCTCCTAGAATGAAATCCTCCAATGAGACTCACGATCAATTTTTATCCTGAAAGGTGGCAGAATCAAGATAGCAAAGAGAAAAGAAAAGCTTTCCTCTATTGACGGTTTATTAATGTATATATGAGAGCAATTGGCATGTGAGAACAATGACTGCAGTGAAAAAGAATGAAGGGGAAAGCATGGGACAATCTTTTGTCTTGGACAGCTGAGAGAGAGAGAGCGAGAGAGAGAGAGAGAAGGAGAGAGACAGTGGGAACGGTCGGTAAAGATTACAGTTGAAGTCAGGAGTTGAAGTAGCTTTCACATTGGTCTTCAGAGATCTTTCCCTGAAAACAGCTTGTGTTGTTCCCTGGAAGCTGAGTGACAACAAGTCTCCCCAGGTTTCCAGTACTCTCAACCTCTTTCGACAACATTTGCAAATAAATTTGCATTATCGCAACAGCTGCTTGCCATTGATTTCTCGTTGGCAGCAGCTATTGGTCTTTGCTGGGATTTGAGTGGCAATAAGCCTCACCAAGGTCCCAGTTCTCTTCGCACTTATTCGGCTTAGGTCTTATCAGTTCATCGGTCTTTCCTTCCTTCTCTACTCTACTTGGTTATTTGGTCTCTCCCTTTTTTTTGGGGGGGGGGGTAAGTGATGCGGCAATGGGGGTAGGGTTGTGTTAGAGAACTTAGATATGCGGTTTCAGTGTTCTTGGTTCCATGTAGTGTTTCATGTTTTGCCTTTGCAGCAGTTTGTCTGGCACGCACTTGTTACTCCTGTGTGTTCGTTTCCACATTCAAGGGTTTTTCTTAATATTTCAGCTGTATATCATCATCATTATTCTTCTTATTCTTATTCTTCTTATTCTTCTTCTTCTTATTATTATTATTATTATTATTATTATTATTATTAAAATATCTCAGTTTCATTCACTATATCATATATACTATGTAAGACTTTAAAATCAAGTAAAAAAACGCCCTATGACTTTCTATCACACTTTTCCTTGTTCCTTGAATAACAGATTATTCACTCAGTGTCGTATACAAATTAAGAATACATAAAACGCATTTTAAAACGGGATTGAATGAACAGCTGAAATCTCGTTAAAAATGCTGCTGTTAACTTAATTAAAAATAACTAAAAAAAGGTAAATGTTTAAGCTTTAACAAAAAAGGTAAATGGAATAGTTCTATTTGCAAATCAAATATTAAGATGTTTTTTTTTCCTTCACGAAACAAACAATGCCGACAATTACGTACATGAACAACCGATTTTGTTTAAATACAATAATAAATCAGTTACGTTCTCTTTAATAATCAGGTGTTAAGATTTTATTGCTAGCTGATATATACCGCGATGTTACTCGGAAAATCAGATTAATTCAATAACCTTAACTTGTTAAAAATAACATAATTCCATTATCTCATCATCCTTTTTTCTTATTTACAAATTTTCAAACGATCTTTGTGTGTTGAAATAAAAGAAAATTTTTGTACGAGGTGACTTCATTACGTTTCCTAACTTTTTTCGTATGGACACTTTTATTGATCGCGTAGACATGTAACTCTAGTCCCTCCGGCTGCAATATACTTGTTTATTGTTCCAACAAATTCTGAAAGGCCCCATTAAGTCCTCTTGTGTGAGCGTGCCAATCACACTCGTAACAGCCTCTTTCATCTCCACATTTTCTCATAACAACAGCCTTGTGCTTAGGGAATAACCAAAGTCACAGGGAGCAATGTCTGGACTACAGGGAGAGTGAAGAACTGTCTTGATGCCCATCTTGGTCATGACAACGTCTTTTTTCTGATCTACTCTTAACACCCTCGGGACAAACTTCGCGCAAATCTTCAGCATTTTCAATTCCTCGCGAAAAATTATGTGTACAGTTCCTACACTGGCGTCACACTGTAGACTTACTGTCTCTATATACACACGACGGTCCTTATCCATGAAATTCTTTATTTGGCCAATCAATTCTGGTGTTCTGACTTCCCACAACTGTCATTACCTCTTTCTTAGAATCTCTTATGCCACTCAAAAACTGATGCTCGGTTTATGTAAGATGGTCCAAAAGCCGTCTGAAGTCTTCCATACGTTTATGCAGCATTTTTCCAAGTTTAAAACTGAAATTTATTGCATATAGTTATTCTAAAATGTCCTCACGTCCAGATTGAATTTTTTGAATTCACCGACTGTGACAATCAGGCTTTAGTAGGGTGCATTTTCAATTCCTGATGTAGTTGTTTATTTAAACTTGAAATCATGAACATTGGTCAGTCATCTCATGAGATGTATAGCAATAACATACTGATTTTTTTAAAAGTCTACGACAATTTTAAATGCTTGTAGAAAAAAGTCTCAAAACTTATTCAAAGCGCTTTATATGTGTCTTATCTATATCACGAATGTTTTCGATTCTTCGCCGAATAATCATTAGGTAACAAAAGCATTTTTATATAGTTACGTATACATATATATGTAAATATATGTGTGTGATTATATATATATATATATATATATATATATATATATTATGTGTGTATGCGCGTGCGTGTATTCGTGTGTACGTAATTAAATATACGTGTGTGTGTGTTTGTGCGTGTGTGTACGTGCGTATGTGTAATTATACATAGAGAGTGAGTGAGAAACTAATAGCTCGTCTCGCTACATTCAGCCACACCATACCACCTTGGAGACCGCGCATTAGATACGCCCTACTGCTTAAAATAACAGTAGATAAAGAGAAAAACACTCCGCCCGGACTCACATCGTTTTGGCGACCTCCTTTTGTGATTATTGATGACGCTTAAAAGTGACGTTAAAAGTGTCGTTCAAACTTTTCTAGTAAAACACGGCACTCGTAATGCAATACCTGTCCGCAACGAGCGTACATTTGTGATGTATGTGTTAAAAGCATAAAAGCAACAGGACCCGCCAAACACATTTCTGCTGTTTAAGATAAGGCAATATCAAAGAATAAATGATAAAGCCGATCTACACAATATCAATTTTATGTAATTTGACCACTTGTTTAGAACAATGGGAAATAAAGAGTTAGTAATTGAGAGTATAGAATGTCTAGGAACGTTAATAAAATACAACGAATCTGTTTCAAACCGAATAAAGAATACAGTTTTTTCAAATCTGAAATAAACAAGTACCTGTTGAGTCATTTCATTTAATAATTCCTGTAGGTAATCTACAGTTTTTTCCACGCCCATTTTTTGGTCCTCTCGGGGGTGCCTCGTATACATGACAATCTCTTTAACCCCATCCTAGAGTGAAAACCGGACCTTGATAAACGGTGACCAGTCAGTAATAAAATGTAAAAGAGTTAAGGTTATCTATATATATATATATATATATATATATATATATATATATATATATATATATATATAAAAGTAAAAACATCTGTCTGTCTGTCTGTCTGTCTAGCAACATCTGTCTGTCTATCTTCCCTAGCAAATAACTCTGTCAATTTTTGGTCTACAGACTCGAGATGTGACATAAGGAGTACTGAGATTTTGGAAAATCTTTTTAATCGGTTTTTGGACAGAAATTTGACGATTAAGGGGTCAAATTTCAACGATTTGACTTTTGAGAACTCTACCAAACTCCTCCGACAATTTTGGGTCTAAACACTTGAAATTTTAAATATAGGTTACTTAGGCATAGATCTAACTTTATAATTTGATTTGAGCCCAAAACAATAAATGTTCACGGGTCAAAATTAGGGTAAAAATTTACAAATAATTGATCTCTGCGATCTCTTACTCAGCCAATTTATAGTTTAAAGATTTGAAATTTTACATAAAGTGTATTCAGACATATGGCAAGCTTTTTAATCCTTTTTTCTGAAAATTTATCTTCTAAGGGATCAAAGTTCAAAAGATTTTACCTTTGCAGTCTCTAGCAAACTATTAAGCAATTTTGCGTCTAAACATTTGAAATTTACATAAAAACTAGTCAGACATGCAGCAAGCTTTTTAATCAGGTTTTGGGCAAAAATCTGGCTGGCAAGAGCTCAAAGTTAACAGAGTTGACCTTTGTAGACTCTACCAAATTGCTCCGCCAATTTTTGGGTCTAAACACTTGAAATTTTAGATGTAGGTTAATTGGACTATACCAAACACCTCCGCTAATTTTGAATCTAAACACTTGAAATTTTACGTGTAGATTACTTGGACATGGGTCAAACATTTTAATATAATTTGAGCCCAAAACAATAAATGTAAGGATCAAAATTGGGGTCAAATTAAAAAAAAGTTGATGTCTGCGATCTCTACCTGTTGTATTGTCTCTATAATAAAGGGTTGAGTGCTTGTTGCGTCATCTCTAATAATGGATTAGTCGGAGTCGGAAAGTGAGATTGAAACGTCAGCGCTTCAGAGGAGCAGCAGTCTGGCCCTGAAAAAGTTACCTGTGTAGCCCTGTCAGTATTCCCTGGCGTACGTATCTTAGATGATTAGCAATAAACTAACCCATTCTGAAAGAGAGGAGGTAAAGCCTAGGCGGGTGGGCCTCCTAGAACTGCACAGTCCTAGAATTACACCGCAATCAACAGTGAACAGGTCATTCCAAGAGTGTCGATTTGGGAAGAAATAATTCCCCGTCCGAGGTTTTTTTGTCGTAAATTTTCGCGTCCTTCAGATATAAACGAAAAACTGGAAAAGAGGCAGATCCGTATTTGGGGGGGGTATTTTGCGCGCGGTAAACAGTCTCATATTTGTGACTAGCTGAAATAAACTGCTAATTTCATATTTTGCCCAATCGAGGGTGGTTACGTAAAACATCAATCACAGTGTTTGTTGTACCCACACGATTTCATTCTCAGGCAAATCTTCTCAACTCTGATATACATTACCAATTCTATCCATTGTTTTGCTGCTTCTTGTTTTATAGGTCTTCAAAACTGTGAGTCCTTGTTGCTCCCTTCGAAATTGAAACAAATGACAAAGTCAAATGGAGCAAAACTATATAATTAAGGCGGTTGTTCTAGTACGGTCATGTTTATTACGTTAGCTTCTAAGGCAAATGCTTGTGAAAAAAAAATGTACTAATTGCAGAACGCAACTATTTATTTATTTATTTATTTATTTATTTGCGGACCGTTATTCTCATCTTCATAGTTGTTGCTGTTTCACTTTGTTTTGGCCGACTCATCCTCTGGCCTTCTTATAGTAAGAAAATACCCAACAACGTTTTGTTTTGTTTTTTTGTTTTTTGTTTGTTTGTTTGTTTTTAACTGCAAATACAAGCAAAGAACGAAGAAAGAACATAACAAAAATATTCTTCCGATAAAGATAACAAAAATGCGCAGGTGTATATACACCGATGATAGACTCGATAAACATTTCGTTGTATTTGATAAAATATTAATAGAGCATCAAACAATGATATCACATTCTCCATAAACCAACCAGATAATGACATCTGTTTCTTCAAATTTTAGATGATATCGCAAAGTTCATTATGTCAGCAACTTTTCTTCATAAAAAGTAACAGTTTTATTTCGAGTGTCAGGTAAAACTTTCTCGAAAAAAGTTTCAGTTCCAAAAGCGTTCAGTCTTCGGAACCATTATCACGGGACTAACTTCTCTGCCAACTGAAACTTGGTCGTCTTCAAATCAAATATCAACAATTCCTTGTCATAAACCATCTCCATAAGAAATTAAATGTTATTAATGCCATTTATTATTTTTAATTCTCTCATAGCATTCATCCTCATTTAACTGACAATCTGTCTATCTCATTAACCCTTATCCTCGAGTGGCTTTTGTCTCGATAACCGAGTAGTACGAAAGACGTGAAAAACTGCCATTTTTTCTGTTTCGCAAGCCAAGATTAAGAAACTTGCAACCGCTCTATCTGGACTAATATATAAAAGGCATGTGTCTCTATGTGTCTGTGTGTTTGTATGTGTGTGTGTGTGTGTGAGTGCGTTCCCTATAGACTCCGAAACGATCAGACTGTTTTTGTTGAAGATTCACTAAAATTTGCTTTATGTGTCTGAGAAAAGTTTTGTGTCGGAATGCCTCTGATAAGTAAGGTGTAACCCGGATATAAGAGACCTCGTCTCCTGCCCCTACAGTTCTCTTATATCAGGGTTACACTTATATTCGGGGGTTCTTATATCCGGGTCACACTGTACATTAACAAATGCTCTAATTTGAAACAGAGAAAATCTCTCTTATTGTTATTCATCGGACTACTGTTCTCATCTTCTCTATCCAGTCATGGATGACGGAACAAGACCATGCTACCCCTGTGAAGTAAATAAAGTGTTCCGCTCGAAATTCCGTCCAAATTCCCGAGTTCGATAGAAACAGTCCCGAGTTCGACAAGATACATCTGAAGAAGGTCGGAGGTTACATCGACCGAAACGTTGTGAAAATCACACTCAAGATGAGAGCAGTAGTCCGATGATTACGTATAGACCAATCCTCATCTAAAAAAAATCAGAAACGTCAAAATCTCTTTTATTCGTTTTTCTTATTTCGGGTCTCTTATAACCGGGTTAGACTATATTTAAAATCAGTAATCAAAAAATAAAAT